>NW_022142374.1:0-22264 GCF_007565055.1 Rhinopithecus roxellana
TTCACACATGGCAATGCAGTTTCTCACAAAGCTTCTCTTAGTTATTATGTGAGGATAATTTCCTTCTCACCATGGGCCCCAATAGGCTCCCAAATATCACTTTGCAGATTCCAAAAAAGTGTTAGCAAACTGCTTCTTGAGGCAGAGGTTGTAACTCTGTGAGATGAACTCACAGATCAGAAAGAAGTTTCTCAGAAAGCTTCTTTCACGTTTTGAACGGATGAAATTTCCTTTATCAGCGTAGGCCTCAATGTGATCCAAAGAAGCCCTTCTCAGTTCCCAAAGACAGTGTTAATGGACTGCTCCACGAAACATAAGTGTAACTCTGTGAGATGAATTCACACATCACCAAGAAGTTTCTAAGAAAGCTTCTTTCTAGTTTTCATCTGTGGAATTTCCTTTGTCACTGTAATGTTCATTGCGCTATGAAGTATCTAATTGCAGATTTCCAGAAAACTGTGCTAACAAACTGATCACTGAAGAGAAACGTGTAACTCTGTGAGTTGCATTCACATGGCAATGCAGTTTCTCAGAAAGCTTCTCTTTAGTTATTATGTGAGGATTATTCCTTTATCACCATGGGCCCCAATAGGCTCCCAAATATCACTTTGCAGATTCCACCAAAAAAGTGTTAGCAAACTGCTTCTTAAGGCAGAGGTTGTAACTCTGTGAGATGAACTCACAGATCAGAAAGAAGTTTCTCAGAAAGCTTCTTTCACGTTTTGAACGGATGAAATTTCCTTTATCAGCGTAGGCCTCAATGTGATCCAAAGAAGCCCTTCTCAGATTCCCAAAGACAGTGTTAATGGACTGCTCCACGAAACATAAGTGTAACTCTGTGAGATGAATTCACACATCACCAAGAAGTTTCTAAGAAAGCTTCTTTCTAATTTTCATCTGTGGAATTTCCTTTGTCACTGTAATGTTCATTGCGCTATGAAGTATCTAATTGCAGATTTCCAGAAAACTGTGCTAACAAACTGATCACTGAAGAGAAACGTGTAACTCTGTGAGTTGCATTCACACATGGCAATGCAGTTTCTCACAAAGCTTCTCTTTAGTTATTATGTGAGGATATTTCCTTTATCACCATGGGCCCCAATAGGCTCCCAAATATCACTTTGCAGATTCCACGAAAAGAGTGTTAGCAAACTGCTTCTTGAGGCAGAGGTTGTAACTCTGTGAGATGAACTCACAGATCAGAAAGAAGTTTCTCAGAAAGCTTCTTTCGCGTTTTGAACGGATGAAATTTCCTTTATCAGCGTAGGCCTCAATGTGATCCAAAGAAGCCCTTCTCAGATTCCCAAAGACAGTGTTAATGGACTGCTCCACGAAACATAAGTGTAACTCTGTGAGATGAATTCACACATCACCAAGAAGTTTCTAAGAAAGCTTCTTTCTAGTTTTCATCTGTGGAATTTCCTTTGTCACTGTAATGTTCATTGCGCTATGAAGTATCTAATTGCAGATTTCCAGAAAACTGTGCTAACAAACTGATCACTGAAGAGAAACGTGTAACTCTGTGAGTTGCATTCACATGGCAATGCAGTTTCTCAGAAAGCTTCTCTTTAGTTATTATGTGAGGATTTCCTTTATCACCATGGGCCCCAATAGGCTCCCAAATATCACTTTGCAGATTCCACGAAAAGAGTGTTAGCAAACTGCTTCTTGAGGCAGAGGTTGTAACTCTGTGAGATGAACTCACAGATCAGAAAGAAGTTTCTCAGAAAGCTTCTTTCACGTTTTGAACGGATGAAATTTCCTTTATCAGCGTAGGCCTCAATGTGATCCAAAGAAGCCCTTCTCAGATTCCCCAAAGACAGTGTTAATGGACTGCTCCACGAAACATAAGTGTAACTCTGTGAGATGAATTCACACATCACCAAGAAGTTTCTAAGAAAGCTTCTTTCTAGTTTTCATCTGTGGATATTTCCTTTGTCACTGTAATGTTCATTGCGCTATGAAGTATCTAATTGCAGATTTCCAGAAAACTGTGCTAACAAACTGATCACTGAAGAGAAACGTGTAACTCTGTGAGTTGCATTCACACATGGCAATGCAGTTTCTCAGAAAGCTTCTCTTTAGTTATTATGTGAGGATATTCCTTTATCACCATGGCCCAATAGGCTCCCAAATATCACTTTGCAGATTCCAAAAAAGTGTTAGCAAACTGCTTCTTGAGGCAGAGGTTGTAACTCTGTGAGATGAACTCACAGATCAGAAAGAAGTTTCTCAGAAAGCTTCTTTCGCGTTTTGAACGGATGAAATTTCCTTTATCAGCGTAGGCCTCAATGTGATCCAAAGAAGCCCTTCTCAGATTCCCAAAGACAGTGTTAATGGACTGCTCCACGAAACATAAGTGTAACTCTGTGAGATGAATTCACACATCACCAAGAAGTTTCTAAGAAAGCTTCTTTCTAGTTTTCATCTGTGGAATTTCCTTTGTCACTGTAATGTTCATTGCGCTATGAAGTATCTAATTGCAGATTTCCAGAAAACTGTGCTAACAAACTGATCACTGAAGAGAAACGTGTAACTCTGTGAGTTGCATTCACACATGGCAATGCAGTTTCTCAGAAAGCTTCTCTTTAGTTATTATGTGAGGATATTCCTTTATCACCATGGGCCCAATAGGCTCCCAAATATCACTTTGCAGATTCCACAAAAAGTGTTAGCAAACTGCTTCTTGAGGCAGAGGTTGTAACTCTGTGAGATGAACTCACAGATCAGAAAGAAGTTTCTCAGAAAGCTTCTTTCACGTTTTGAACGGATGAAATTTCCTTTATCAGCGTAGGCCTCAATGTGATCCAAAGAAGCCCTTCTCAGTTCCCAAAGACAGTGTTAATGGACTGCTCCACGAAACATAAGTGTAACTCTGTGAGATGAATTCACACATCACCAAGAAGTTTCTAAGAAAGCTTCTTTCTAGTTTTCATCTGTGGATTTCCTTTGTCACTGTAATGTTCATTGCGCTATGAAGTATCTAATTGCAGATTTCCAGAAAACTGTGCTAACAAACTGATCACTGAAGAGAAACGTGTAACTCTGTGAGTTGCATTCACACATGGCAATGCAGTTTCTCAGAAAGCTTCTCTTTAGTTATTATGTGAGGATATTCCTTTATCACCATGGGCCCAATAGGCTCCCAAATATCACTTTGCAGATTCCACAAAAGAGTGTTAGCAAACTGCTTCTTAAGGCAGAGGTTGTAACTCTGTGAGATGAACTCACAGATCAGAAAGAAGTTTCTCAGAAAGCTTCTTTCACGTTTTGAACGGATGAAATTTCCTTTATCAGCGTAGGCCTCAATGTGATCCAAAGAAGCCCTTCTCAGATTCCCAAAGACAGTGTTAATGGACTGCTCCACGAAACATAAGTGTAACTCTGTGAGATGAATTCACACATCACCAAGAAGTTTCTAAGAAAGCTTCTTTCTAGTTTTCATCTGTGGAATTTCCTTTGTCACTGTAATGTTCATTGCGCTATGAAGTATCTAATTGCAGATTTCCAGAAAACTGTGCTAACAAACTGATCACTGAAGAGAAACGTGTAACTCTGTGAGTTGCATTCACACATGGCAATGCAGTTTCTCAGAAAGCTTCTCTTTAGTTATTATGTGAGGATATTCCTTTATCACCATGGGCCCCAATAGGCTCCCAAATATCACTTTGCAGATTCCACGAAAAGAGTGTTAGCAAACTGCTTCTTGAGGCAGAGGTTGTAACTCTGTGAGATGAACTCACAGATCAGAAAGAAGTTTCTCAGAAAGCTTCTTTCACGTTTTGAACGGATGAAATTTCCTTTATCAGCGTAGGCCTCAATGTGATCCAAAGAAGCCCTTCTCAGATTCCCCAAAGACAGTGTTAATGGACTGCTCCACGAAACATAAGTGTAACTCTGTGAGATGAATTCACACATCACCAAGAAGTTTCTAAGAAAGCTTCTTTCTAGTTTTCATCTGTGGAATTTCCTTTGTCACTGTAATGTTCATTGCGCTATGAAGTATCTAATTGCAGATTTCCAGAAAACTGTGCTAACAAACTGATCACTGAAGAGAAACGTGTAACTCTGTGAGTTGCATTCACACATGGCAATGCAGTTTCTCAGAAAGCTTCTCTTTAGTTATTATGTGAGGATATTCCTTTATCACCATGGGCCCAATAGGCTCCCAAATATCACTTTGCAGATTCCACAAAAAGTGTTAGCAAACTGCTTCTTGAGGCAGAGGTTGTAACTCTGTGAGATGAACTCACAGATCAGAAAGAAGTTTCTCAGAAAGCTTCTTTCACGTTTTGAACGGATGAAATTTCCTTTATCAGCGTAGGCCTCAATGTGATCCAAAGAAGCCCTTCTCAGTTCCCAAAGACAGTGTTAATGGACTGCTCCACGAAACATAAGTGTAACTCTGTGAGATGAATTCACACATCACAAGAAGTTTCTAAGAAAGCTTCTTTCTAGTTTTCATCTGTGGAATTTCCTTTGTCACTGTAATGTTCATTGCGCTATGAAGTATCTAATTGCAGATTTCCAGAAAACTGTGCTAACAAACTGATCACTGAAGAGAAACGTGTAACTCTGTGAGTTGCATTCACACATGGCAATGCAGTTTCTCAGAAAGCTTCTTTAGTTATTATGTGAGGATATTCCTTTATCACCATGGGCCCAATAGGCTCCCAAATATCACTTTGCAGATTCCCGAAAAGGTGTTAGCAAACTGCTTCTTGAGGCAGAGGTTGTAACTCTGTGAGATGAACTCACAGATCAGAAAGAAGTTTCTCAGAAAGCTTCTTTCACGTTTTGAACGGATGAAATTTCCTTTATCAGCGTAGGCCTCAATGTGATCCAAAGAAGCCCTTCTCAGTTTCCCAAAGACAGTGTTAATGGACTGCTCCACGAAACATAAGTGTAACTCTGTGAGATGAATTCACACATCACCAAGAAGTTTCTAAGAAAGCTTCTTTCTAGTTTTCATCTGTGGAAATTTCCTTTGTCACTGTAATGTTCATTGCGCTATGAAGTATCTAATTGCAGATTTCCAGAAAACTGTGCTAACAAACTGATCACTGAAGAGAAACGTGTAACTCTGTGAGTTGCATTCACACATGGCAATGCAGTTTCTCAGAAAGCTTCTCTTTAGTTATTATGTGAGGATATTCCTTTATCACCATGGGCCCAATAGGCTCCCAAATATCACTTTGCAGATTCCAAAAAGAGTGTTAGCAAACTGCTTCTTGAGGCAGAGGTTGTAACTCTGTGAGATGAACTCACAGATCAGAAAGAAGTTCTCAGAAAGCTTCTTTCACGTTTTGAACGGATGAAATTTCCTTTATCAGCGTAGGCCTCAATGTGATCCAAAGAAGCCCTTCTCAGATTCCCAAAGACAGTGTTAATGGACTGCTCCACGAAACATAAGTGTAACTCTGTGAGATGAATTCACACATCACCAAGAAGTTTCTAAGAAAGCTTCTTTCTAATTTTCATCTGTGGAAATTTCCTTTGTCACTGTAATGTTCATTGCGCTATGAAGTATCTAATTGCAGATTTCCAGAAAACTGTGCTAACAAACTGATCACTGAAGAGAAACGTGTAACTCTGTGAGTTGCATTCACACATGGCAATGCAGTTTCTCAGAAAGCTTCTCTTTAGTTATTATGTGAGGAATTCCTTTATCACCATGGGCCCAATAGGCTCCCAAATATCACTTTGCAGATTCCACCAAAAAAGTGTTAGCAAACTGCTTCTTAAGGCAGAGGTTGTAACTCTGTGAGATGAACTCACAGATCAGAAAGAAGTTTCTCAGAAAGCTTCTTTCACGTTTTGAACGGATGAAATTTCCTTTATCAGCGTAGGCCTCAATGTGATCCAAAGAAGCCCTTCTCAGTTCCCCAAAGACAGTGTTAATGGACTGCTCCACGAAACATAAGTGTAACTCTGTGAGATGAATTCACACATCACCAAGAAGTTTCTAAGAAAGCTTCTTTCTAGTTTTCATCTGTGGAAATTTCCTTTGTCACTGTAATGTTCATTGCGCTATGAAGTATCTAATTGCAGATTTCCAGAAAACTGTGCTAACAAACTGATCACTGAAGAGAAACGTGTAACTCTGTGAGTTGCATTCACACATGGCAATGCAGTTTCTCAGAAAGCTTCTCTTTAGTTATTATGTGAGGATATTCCTTTATCACCATGGCCCCAATAGGCTCCCAAATATCACTTTGCAGATTCCACAAAAAGTGTTAGCAAACTGCTTCTTGAGGCAGAGGTTGTAACTCTGTGAGATGAACTCACAGATCAGAAAGAAGTTTCTCAGAAAGCTTCTTTCACGTTTTGAACGGATGAAATTTCCTTTATCAGCGTAGGCCTCAATGTGATCCAAAGAAGCCCTTCTCAGTTCCCAAAGACAGTGTTAATGGACTGCTCCACGAAACATAAGTGTAACTCTGTGAGATGAATTCACACATCACCAAGAAGTTTCTAAGAAAGCTTCTTTCTAGTTTTCATCTGTGGAATTTCCTTTGTCACTGTAATGTTCATTGCGCTATGAAGTATCTAATTGCAGATTTCCAGAAAACTGTGCTAACAAACTGATCACTGAAGAGAAACGTGTAACTCTGTGAGTTGCATTCACACATGGCAATGCAGTTTCTCAGAAAGCTTCTCTTAGTTATTATGTGAGGAATTTCCTTTATCACCATGGGCCCAATAGGCTCCCAAATATCACTTTGCAGATTCCACCAAAAAGTGTTAGCAAACTGCTTCTTAAGGCAGAGGTTGTAACTCTGTGAGATGAACTCACAGATCAGAAAGAAGTTTCTCAGAAAGCTTCTTTCACGTTTTGAACGGATGAAATTTCCTTTATCAGCGTAGGCCTCAATGTGATCCAAAGAAGCCCTTCTCAGATTCCCAAAGACAGTGTTAATGGACTGCTCCACGAAACATAAGTGTAACTCTGTGAGATGAATTCACACATCACCAAGAAGTTTCTAAGAAAGCTTCTTTCTAATTTTCATCTGTGGAAATTTCCTTTGTCACTGTAATGTTCATTGCGCTATGAAGTATCTAATTGCAGATTTCCAGAAAACTGTGCTAACAAACTGATCACTGAAGAGAAACGTGTAACTCTGTGAGTTGCATTCACACATGGCAATGCAGTTTCTCACAAAGCTTCTCTTTAGTTATTATGTGAGGATATTTGCTTTATCACCATGGGCCCCAATAGGCTCCCAAATATCACTTTGCAGATTCCACGAAAAGAGTGTTAGCAAACTGCTTCTTGAGGCAGAGGTTGTAACTCTGTGAGATGAACTCACAGATCAGAAAGAAGTTTCTCAGAAAGCTTCTTTCACGTTTTGAACGGATGAAATTTCCTTTATCAGCGTAGGCCTCAATGTGATCCAAAGAAGCCCTTCTCAGTTTCCCCAAAGACAGTGTTAATGGACTGCTCCACGAAACATAAGTGTAACTCTGTGAGATGAATTCACACATCACCAAGAAGTTTCTAAGAAAGCTTCTTTCTAGTTTTCATCTGTGGAATTTCCTTTGTCACTGTAATGTTCATTGCGCTATGAAGTATCTAATTGCAGATTTCCAGAAAACTGTGCTAACAAACTGATCACTGAAGAGAAACGTGTAACTCTGTGAGTTGCATTCACACATGGCAATGCAGTTTCTCAGAAAGCTTCTCTTAGTTATTATGTGAGGATATTCCTTTATCACCATGGGCCTCAATAGGCTCCCAAATATCACTTTGCAGATTCCACCAAAAAAGTGTTAGCAAACTGCTCTTAAGGCAGAGGTTGTAACTCTGTGAGATGAACTCACAGATCAGAAAGAAGTTTCTCAGAAAGCTTCTTTCACGTTTTGAACGGATGAAATTTCCTTTATCAGCGTAGGCCTCAATGTGATCCAAAGAAGCCCTTCTCAGTTTCCCCAAAGACAGTGTTAATGGACTGCTCCACGAAACATAAGTGTAACTCTGTGAGATGAATTCACACATCACCAAGAAGTTTCTAAGAAAGCTTCTTTCTAGTTTTCATCTGTGGAATTTCCTTTGTCACTGTAATGTTCATTGCGCTATGAAGTATCTAATTGCAGATTTCCAGAAAACTGTGCTAAAAACTGATCACTGAAGAGAAACGTGTAACTCTGTGAGTTGCATTCACACATGGCAATGCAGTTTCTCAGAAAGCTTCTCTTTAGTTATTATGTGAGGATATTTCCTTTATCACCATGGGCCCCAATAGGCTCCCAAATATCACTTTGCAGATTCCACGAAAAGTGTTAGCAAACTGCTTCTTGAGGCAGAGGTTGTAACTCTGTGAGATGAACTCACAGATCAGAAAGAAGTTTCTCAGAAAGCTTCTTTCACGTTTTGAACGGATGAAATTTCCTTTATCAGCGTAGGCCTCAATGTGATCCAAAGAAGCCCTTCTCAGTTTCCCAAAGACAGTGTTAATGGACTGCTCCACGAAACATAAGTGTAACTCTGTGAGATGAATTCACACATCACCAAGAAGTTTCTAAGAAAGCTTCTTTCTAGTTTTCATCTGTGGAATTTCCTTTGTCACTGTAATGTTCATTGCGCTATGAAGTATCTAATTGCAGATTTCCAGAAAACTGTGCTAACAAACTGATCACTGAAGAGAAACGTGTAACTCTGTGAGTTGCATTCACACATGGCAATGCAGTTTCTCAGAAAGCTTCTCTTTAGTTATTATGTGAGGATATTCCTTTATCACCATGGGCCCAATAGGCTCCCAAATATCACTTTGCAGATTCCACCAAAAAGTGTTAGCAAACTGCTTCTTGAGGCAGAGGTTGTAACTCTGTGAGATGAACTCACAGATCAGAAAGAAGTTTCTCAGAAAGCTTCTTTCACGTTTTGAACGGATGAAATTTCCTTTATCAGCGTAGGCCTCAATGTGATCCAAAGAAGCCCTTCTCAGTTCCCAAAGACAGTGTTAATGGACTGCTCCACGAAACATAAGTGTAACTCTGTGAGATGAATTCACACATCACCAAGAAGTTTCTAAGAAAGCTTCTTTCTAGTTTTCATCTGTGGAATTTCCTTTGTCACTGTAATGTTCATTGCGCTATGAAGTATCTAATTGCAGATTTCCAGAACACTGTGCTAACAAACTGATCACTGAAGAGAAACGTGTAACTCTGTGAGTTGCATTCACACATGGCAATGCAGTTTCTCAGAAAGCTTCTCTTTAGTTATTATGTGATGATATTTCCTTTATCACCATGGGCCCCAATAGGCTCCCAAATATCACTTTGCAGATTCCACAAAGAGTGTTAGCAAACTGCTTGAGGCAGAGGTTGTAACTCTGTGAGATGAACTCACAGATCAGAAAGAAGTTTCTCAGAAAGCTTCTTTCACGTTTTGAACGGATGAAATTTCCTTTATCAGCGTAGGCCTCAATGTGATCCAAAGAAGCCCTTCTCAGATTCCCAAAGACAGTGTTAATGGACTGCTCCACGAAACATAAGTGTAACTCTGTGAGATGAATTCACACATCACCAAGAAGTTTCTAAGAAAGCTTCTTTCTAGTTTTCATCTGTGGAATTTCCTTTGTCACTGTAATGTTCATTGCGCTATGAAGTATCTAATTGCAGATTTCCAGAAAACTGTGCTAACAAACTGATCACTGAAGAGAAACGTGTAACTCTGTGAGTTGCATTCACACATGGCAATGCAGTTTCTCACAAAGCTTCTCTTTAGTTATTATGTGAGGATATTCCTTTATCACCATGGGCCTCAATAGGCTCCCAAATATCACTTTGCAGATTCCACCAAAAAGTGTTAGCAAACTGCTTCTTGAGGCAGAGGTTGTAACTCTGTGAGATGAACTCACAGATCAGAAAGAAGTTTCTCAGAAAGCTTCTTTCGCGTTTTGAACGGATGAAATTTCCTTTATCAGCGTAGGCCTCAATGTGATCCAAAGAAGCCCTTCTCAGATTCCCAAAGACAGTGTTAATGGACTGCTCCACGAAACATAAGTGTAACTCTGTGAGATGAATTCACACATCACCAAGAAGTTTCTAAGAAAGCTTCTTTCTAATTTTCATCTGTGGAAATTTCCTTTGTCACTGTAATGTTCATTGCGCTATGAAGTATCTAATTGCAGATTTCCAGAAAACTGTGCTAACAAACTGATCACTGAAGAGAAACGTGTAACTCTGTGAGTTGCATTCACACATGGCAATGCAGTTTCTCAGAAAGCTTCTCTTTAGTTATTATGTGAGGATATTCCTTTATCACCATGGGCCCAATAGGCTCCCAAATATCACTTTGCAGATTCCACAAAAAGTGTTAGCAAACTGCTTCTTAAGGCAGAGGTTGTAACTCTGTGAGATGAACTCACAGATCAGAAAGAAGTTTCTCAGAAAGCTTCTTTCACGTTTTGAACGGATGAAATTTCCTTTATCAGCGTAGGCCTCAATGTGATCCAAAGAAGCCCTTCTCAGATTCCCCAAAGACAGTGTTAATGGACTGCTCCACGAAACATAAGTGTAACTCTGTGAGATGAATTCACACATCACCAAGAAGTTTCTAAGAAAGCTTCTTTCTAGTTTTCATCTGTGGAAATTTCCTTTGTCACTGTAATGTTCATTGCGCTATGAAGTATCTAATTGCAGATTTCCAGAAAACTGTGCTAACAAACTGATCACTGAAGAGAAACGTGTAACTCTGTGAGTTGCATTCACACATGGCAATGCAGTTTCTCAGAAAGCTTCTCTTTAGTTATTATGTGAGGATATTCCTTTATCACCATGGCCCCAATAGGCTCCCAAATATCACTTTGCAGATTCCAAAAGAGTGTTAGCAAACTGCTTCTTGAGGCAGAGGTTGTAACTCTGTGAGATGAACTCACAGATCAGAAAGAAGTTTCTCAGAAAGCTTCTTTCACGTTTTGAACGGATGAAATTTCCTTTATCAGCGTAGGCCTCAATGTGATCCAAAGAAGCCCTTCTCAGTTTCCCAAAGACAGTGTTAATGGACTGCTCCACGAAACATAAGTGTAACTCTGTGAGATGAATTCACACATCACCAAGAAGTTTCTAAGAAAGCTTCTTTCTAGTTTTCATCTGTGGAATTTCCTTTGTCACTGTAATGTTCATTGCGCTATGAAGTATCTAATTGCAGATTTCCAGAAAACTGTGCTAACAAACTGATCACTGAAGAGAAACGTGTAACTCTGTGAGTTGCATTCACACATGGCAATGCAGTTTCTCAGAAAGCTTCTCTTTAGTTATTATGTGAGGATATTCCTTTATCACCATGGGCCCAATAGGCTCCCAAATATCACTTTGCAGATTCCACAAAAAGTGTTAGCAAACTGCTTCTTGAGGCAGAGGTTGTAACTCTGTGAGATGAACTCACAGATCAGAAAGAAGTTTCTCAGAAAGCTTCTTTCACGTTTTGAACGGATGAAATTTCCTTTATCAGCGTAGGCCTCAATGTGATCCAAAGAAGCCCTTCTCAGTTTCCCAAAGACAGTGTTAATGGACTGCTCCACGAAACATAAGTGTAACTCTGTGAGATGAATTCACACATCACCAAGAAGTTTCTAAGAAAGCTTCTTTCTAGTTTTCATCTGTGGAAATTTCCTTTGTCACTGTAATGTTCATTGCGCTATGAAGTATCTAATTGCAGATTTCCAGAAAACTGTGCTAACAAACTGATCACTGAAGAGAAACGTGTAACTCTGTGAGTTGCATTCACACATGGCAATGCAGTTTCTCAGAAAGCTTCTCTTAGTTATTATGTGAGGATATTTCCTTTATCACCATGGCCTAATAGGCTCCCAAATATCACTTTGCAGATTCCACAAAAAGTGTTAGCAAACTGCTTCTTGAGGCAGAGGTTGTAACTCTGTGAGATGAACTCACAGATCAGAAAGAAGTTTCTCAGAAAGCTTCTTTCACGTTTTGAACGGATGAAATTTCCTTTATCAGCGTAGGCCTCAATGTGATCCAAAGAAGCCCTTCTCAGATTCCCCAAAGACAGTGTTAATGGACTGCTCCACGAAACATAAGTGTAACTCTGTGAGATGAATTCACACATCACCAAGAAGTTTCTAAGAAAGCTTCTTTCTAGTTTTCATCTGTGGAAATTTCCTTTGTCACTGTAATGTTCATTGCGCTATGAAGTATCTAATTGCAGATTTCCAGAAAACTGTGCTAACAAACTGATCACTGAAGAGAAACGTGTAACTCTGTGAGTTGCATTCACACATGGCAATGCAGTTTCTCAGAAAGCTTCTCTTAGTTATTATGTGAGGAATTCCTTTATCACCATGGGCCCCAATAGGCTCCCAAATATCACTTTGCAGATTCCAAAAAGAGTGTTAGCAAACTGCTTCTTGAGGCAGAGGTTGTAACTCTGTGAGATGAACTCACAGATCAGAAAGAAGTTTCTCAGAAAGCTTCTTTCACGTTTTGAACGGATGAAATTTCCTTTATCAGCGTAGGCCTCAATGTGATCCAAAGAAGCCCTTCTCAGTTCCCAAAGACAGTGTTAATGGACTGCTCCACGAAACATAAGTGTAACTCTGTGAGATGAATTCACACATCACCAAGAAGTTTCTAAGAAAGCTTCTTTCTAGTTTTCATCTGTGGAAATTTCCTTTGTCACTGTAATGTTCATTGCGCTATGAAGTATCTAATTGCAGATTTCCAGAAAACTGTGCTAACAAACTGATCACTGAAGAGAAACGTGTAACTCTGTGAGTTGCATTCACACATGGCAATGCAGTTTCTCAGAAAGCTTCTCTTAGTTATTATGTGAGGATAATTCCTTTATCACCATGGGCCCAATAGGCTCCCAAATATCACTTTGCAGATTCCACAAAAAGTGTTAGCAAACTGCTTCTTGGCAGAGGTTGTAACTCTGTGAGATGAACTCACAGATCAGAAAGAAGTTTCTCAGAAAGCTTCTTTCACGTTTTGAACGGATGAAATTTCCTTTATCAGCGTAGGCCTCAATGTGATCCAAAGAAGCCCTTCTCAGTTTCCCCAAAGACAGTGTTAATGGACTGCTCCACGAAACATAAGTGTAACTCTGTGAGATTCACACATCACCAAGAAGTTTCTAAGAAAGCTTCTTTCTAGTTTTCATCTGTGGAATTTCCTTTGTCACTGTAATGTTCATTGCGCTATGAAGTATCTAATTGCAGATTTCCAGAAAACTGTGCTAACAAACTGATCACTGAAGAGAAACGTGTAACTCTGTGAGTTGCATTCACACATGGCAATGCAGTTTCTCAGAAAGCTTCTCTTTAGTTATTATGTGAGGATATTTCCTTTATCACCATCCCCAATAGGCTCCCAAATATCACTTTGCAGATTCCACGAAAAGGTGTTAGCAAACTGCTTCTTGAGGCAGAGGTTGTAACTCTGTGAGATGAACTCACAGATCAGAAAGAAGTTTCTCAGAAAGCTTCTTTCGCGTTTTGAACGGATGAAATTTCCTTTATCAGCGTAGGCCTCAATGTGATCCAAAGAAGCCCTTCTCAGATTCCCAAAGACAGTGTTAATGGACTGCTCCACGAAACATAAGTGTAACTCTGTGAGATGAATTCACACATCACCAAGAAGTTTCTAAGAAAGCTTCTTTCTAATTTTCATCTGTGGAAATTTCCTTTGTCACTGTAATGTTCATTGCGCTATGAAGTATCTAATTGCAGATTTCCAGAAAACTGTGCTAACAAACTGATCACTGAAGAGAAACGTGTAACTCTGTGAGTTGCATTCACACATGGCAATGCAGTTTCTCACAAAGCTTCTCTTTAGTTATTATGTGAGGATATTCCTTTATCACCATGGGCCCAATAGGCTCCCAAATATCACTTTGCAGATTCCAAAAAAGTGTTAGCAAACTGCTTCTTAAGGCAGAGGTTGTAACTCTGTGAGATGAACTCACAGATCAGAAAGAAGTTTCTCAGAAAGCTTCTTTCACGTTTTGAACGGATGAAATTTCCTTTATCAGCGTAGGCCTCAATGTGATCCAAAGAAGCCCTTCTCAGATTCCCAAAGACAGTGTTAATGGACTGCTCCACGAAACATAAGTGTAACTCTGTGAGATGAATTCACACATCACCAAGAAGTTTCTAAGAAAGCTTCTTTCTAATTTTCATCTGTGGAAATTTCCTTTGTCACTGTAATGTTCATTGCGCTATGAAGTATCTAATTGCAGATTTCCAGAAAACTGTGCTAACAAACTGATCACTGAAGAGAAACGTGTAACTCTGTGAGTTGCATTCACACATGGCAATGCAGTTTCTCAGAAAGCTTCTCTTTAGTTATTATGTGAGGATATTTCCTTTATCACCATGGGCCCCAATAGGCTCCCAAATATCACTTTGCAGACCAAAAAGTGTTAGCAAACTGCTTCTTGAGGCAGAGGTTGTAACTCTGTGAGATGAACTCACAGATCAGAAAGAAGTTTCTCAGAAAGCTTCTTTCACGTTTTGAACGGATGAAATTTCCTTTATCAGCGTAGGCCTCAATGTGATCCAAAGAAGCCCTTCTCAGATTCCCAAAGACAGTGTTAATGGACTGCTCCACGAAACATAAGTGTAACTCTGTGAGATGAATTCACACATCACCAAGAAGTTTCTAAGAAAGCTTCTTTCTAGTTTCATCTGTGGAATTTCCTTTGTCACTGTAATGTTCATTGCGCTATGAAGTATCTAATTGCAGATTTCCAGAAAACTGTGCTAACAAACTGATCACTGAAGAGAAACGTGTAACTCTGTGAGTTGCATTCACACATGGCAATGCAGTTTCTCAGAAAGCTTCTCTTTAGTTATTATGTGAGGATATTCCTTTATCACCATGGGCCTCAATAGGCTCCCAAATATCACTTTGCAGATTCCACAAAAAGTGTTAGCAAACTGCTTCTTGAGGCAGAGGTTGTAACTCTGTGAGATGAACTCACAGATCAGAAAGAAGTTTCTCAGAAAGCTTCTTTCACGTTTTGAACGGATGAAATTTCCTTTATCAGCGTAGGCCTCAATGTGATCCAAAGAAGCCCTTCTCAGTTTCCCCAAAGACAGTGTTAATGGACTGCTCCACGAAACATAAGTGTAACTCTGTGAGATGAATTCACACATCACCAAGAAGTTTCTAAGAAAGCTTCTTTCTAGTTTTCATCTGTGGAAATTTCCTTTGTCACTGTAATGTTCATTGCGCTATGAAGTATCTAATTGCAGATTTCCAGAAAACTGTGCTAACAAACTGATCACTGAAGAGAAACGTGTAACTCTGTGAGTTGCATTCACACATGGCAATGCAGTTTCTCAGAAAGCTTCTCTTTAGTTATTATGTGAGGATATTCCTTTATCACCATGGCCCAATAGGCTCCCAAATATCACTTTGCAGATTCCACAAAAAGTGTTAGCAAACTGCTTCTTAAGGCAGAGGTTGTAACTCTGTGAGATGAACTCACAGATCAGAAAGAAGTTTCTCAGAAAGCTTCTTTCACGTTTTGAACGGATGAAATTTCCTTTATCAGCGTAGGCCTCAATGTGATCCAAAGAAGCCCTTCTCAGTTTCCCCAAAGACAGTGTTAATGGACTGCTCCACGAAACATAAGTGTAACTCTGTGAGATGAATTCACACATCACCAAGAAGTTTCTAAGAAAGCTTCTTTCTAGTTTTCATCTGTGGAATTTCCTTTGTCACTGTAATGTTCATTGCGCTATGAAGTATCTAATTGCAGATTTCCAGAAAACTGTGCTAACAAACTGATCACTGAAGAGAAACGTGTAACTCTGTGAGTTGCATTCACACATGGCAATGCAGTTTCTCAGAAAGCTTCTTTAGTTATTATGTGAGGATATTCCTTTATCACCATGGGCCCAATAGGCTCCCAAATATCACTTTGCAGATTCCACAAAAAAGTGTTAGCAAACTGCTTCTTAAGGCAGAGGTTGTAACTCTGTGAGATGAACTCACAGATCAGAAAGAAGTTTCTCAGAAAGCTTCTTTCACGTTTTGAACGGATGAAATTTCCTTTATCAGCGTAGGCCTCAATGTGATCCAAAGAAGCCCTTCTCAGTTTCCCCAAAGACAGTGTTAATGGACTGCTCCACGAAACATAAGTGTAACTCTGTGAGATGAATTCACACATCACCAAGAAGTTTCTAAGAAAGCTTCTTTCTAGTTTTCATCTGTGGAATTTCCTTTGTCACTGTAATGTTCATTGCGCTATGAAGTATCTAATTGCAGATTTCCAGAAAACTGTGCTAACAAACTGATCACTGAAGAGAAACGTGTAACTCTGTGAGTTGCATTCACACATGGCAATGCAGTTTCTCAGAAAGCTTCTCTTTAGTTATTATGTGAGGAATTCCTTTATCACCATGGGCCTCAATAGGCTCCCAAATATCACTTTGCAGATTCCACCAAAAAAGTGTTAGCAAACTGCTTCTTGAGGCAGAGGTTGTAACTCTGTGAGATGAACTCACAGATCAGAAAGAAGTTTCTCAGAAAGCTTCTTTCACGTTTTGAACGGATGAAATTTCCTTTATCAGCGTAGGCCTCAATGTGATCCAAAGAAGCCCTTCTCAGTTTCCCCAAAGACAGTGTTAATGGACTGCTCCACGAAACATAAGTGTAACTCTGTGAGATGAATTCACACATCACCAAGAAGTTTCTAAGAAAGCTTCTTTCTAGTTTTCATCTGTGGAAATTTCCTTTGTCACTGTAATGTTCATTGCGCTATGAAGTATCTAATTGCAGATTTCCAGAAAACTGTGCTAACAAACTGATCACTGAAGAGAAACGTGTAACTCTGTGAGTTGCATTCACACATGGCAATGCAGTTTCTCAGAAAGCTTCCCTTTAGTTATTATGTGAGGATATTCCTTTATCACCATGGCCCAATAGGCTCCCAAATATCACTTTGCAGATTCCACAAAAAGTGTTAGCAAACTGCTTCTTGAGCAGAGGTTGTAACTCTGTGAGATGAACTCACAGATCAGAAAGAAGTTTCTCAGAAAGCTTCTTTCACGTTTTGAACGGATGAAATTTCCTTTATCAGCGTAGGCCTCAATGTGATCCAAAGAAGCCCTTCTCAGATTCCCCAAAGACAGTGTTAATGGACTGCTCCACGAAACATAAGTGTAACTCTGTGAGATGAATTCACACATCACCAAGAAGTTTCTAAGAAAGCTTCTTTCTAGTTTTCATCTGTGGAATTTCCTTTGTCACTGTAATGTTCATTGCGCTATGAAGTATCTAATTGCAGATTTCCAGAAAACTGTGCTAACAAACTGATCACTGAAGAGAAACGTGTAACTCTGTGAGTTGCATTCACACATGGCAATGCAGTTTCTCAGAAAGCTTCTCTTTAGTTATTATGTGAGGATAATTCCTTTATCACCATGGGCCTCAATAGGCTCCCAAATATCACTTTGCAGATTCCTCCAAAAAAGTGTTAGCAAACTGCTTCTTAAGGCAGAGGTTGTAACTCTGTGAGATGAACTCACAGATCAGAAAGAAGTTTCTCAGAAAGCTTCTTTCACGTTTTGAACGGATGAAATTTCCTTTATCAGCGTAGGCCTCAATGTGATCCAAAGAAGCCCTTCTCAGTTTCCCCAAAGACAGTGTTAATGGACTGCTCCACGAAACATAAGTGTAACTCTGTGAGATGAATTCACACATCACCAAGAAGTTTCTAAGAAAGCTTCTTTCTAGTTTTCATCTGTGGAAATTTCCTTTGTCACTGTAATGTTCATTGCGCTATGAAGTATCTAATTGCAGATTTCCAGAAAACTGTGCTAACAAACTGATCACTGAAGAGAAACGTGTAACTCTGTGAGTTGCATTCACACATGGCAATGCAGTTTCTCAGAAAGCTTCTCTTAGTTATTATGTGAGGATAATTCCTTTATCACCATGGCCTCAATAGGCTCCCAAATATCACTTTGCAGATTCCACCAAAAAGTGTTAGCAAACTGCTTCTTAAGGCAGAGGTTGTAACTCTGTGAGATGAACTCACAGATCAGAAAGAAGTTTCTCAGAAAGCTTCTTTCACGTTTTGAACGGATGAAATTTCCTTTATCAGCGTAGGCCTCAATGTGATCCAAAGAAGCCCTTCTCAGTTTCCCCAAAGACAGTGTTAATGGACTGCTCCACGAAACATAAGTGTAACTCTGTGAGATGAATTCACACATCACCAAGAAGTTTCTAAGAAAGCTTCTTTCTAGTTTTCATCTGTGGAAATTTCCTTTGTCACTGTAATGTTCATTGCGCTATGAAGTATCTAATTGCAGATTTCCAGAAAACTGTGCTAACAAACTGATCACTGAAGAGAAACGTGTAACTCTGTGAGTTGCATTCACACATGGCAATGCAGTTTCTCAGAAAGCTTCTCTTTAGTTATTATGTGAGGATATTCCTTTATCACCATGGGCCCCAATAGGCTCCCAAATATCACTTTGCAGATTCCACCAAAAAGTGTTAGCAAACTGCTTCTTGAGGCAGAGGTTGTAACTCTGTGAGATGAACTCACAGATCAGAAAGAAGTTTCTCAGAAAGCTTCTTTCGCGTTTTGAACGGATGAAATTTCCTTTATCAGCGTAGGCCTCAATGTGATCCAAAGAAGCCCTTCTCAGATTCCCAAAGACAGTGTTAATGGACTGCTCCACGAAACATAAGTGTAACTCTGTGAGATGAATTCACACATCACCAAGAAGTTTCTAAGAAAGCTTCTTTCTAGTTTTCATCTGTGGAATTTCCTTTGTCACTGTAATGTTCATTGCGCTATGAAGTATCTAATTGCAGATTTCCAGAAAACTGTGCTAACAAACTGATCACTGAAGAGAAACGTGTAACTCTGTGAGTTGCATTCACACATGGCAATGCAGTTTCTCAGAAAGCTTCTCTTAGTTATTATGTGAGGATATTTCCTTTATCACCATGGGCCCCAATAGGCTCCCAATATCACTTTGCAGATTCCACGAAAAGAGTGTTAGCAAACTGCTTCTTGTGGCAGAGGTTGTAACTCTGTGAGATGAACTCACAGATCAGAAAGAAGTTTCTCAGAAAGCTTCTTTCACGTTTTGAACGGATGAAATTTCCTTTATCAGCGTAGGCCTCAATGTGATCCAAAGAAGCCCTTCTCAGATTCCCAAAGACAGTGTTAATGGACTGCTCCACGAAACATAAGTGTAACTCTGTGAGATGAATTCACACATCACCAAGAAGTTTCTAAGAAAGCTTCTTTCTAGTTTTCATCTGTGGAATTTCCTTTGTCACTGTAATGTTCATTGCGCTGTGAAGTATCTAATTGCAGATTTCCAGAAAACTGTGCTAACAAACTGATCACTGAAGAGAAACGTGTAACTCTGTGAGTTGCATTCACACATGGCAATGCAGTTTCTCAGAAAGCTTCTCTTAGTTATTATGTGAGGATATTCCTTTATCACCATGGGCCTCAATAGGCTCCCAAATATCACTTTGCAGATTCCACCAAAAAGTGTTAGCAAACTGCTTCTTAAGGCAGAGGTTGTAACTCTGTGAGATGAACTCACAGATCAGAAAGAAGTTTCTCAGAAAGCTTCTTTCACGTTTTGAACGGATGAAATTTCCTTTATCAGCGTAGGCCTCAATGTGATCCAAAGAAGCCCTTCTCAGTTTCCCAAAGACAGTGTTAATGGACTGCTCCACGAAACATAAGTGTAACTCTGTGAGATGAATTCACACATCACCAAGAAGTTTCTAAGAAAGCTTCTTTCTAGTTTTCATCTGTGGATATTTCCTTTGTCACTGTAATGTTCATTGCGCTATGAAGTATCTAATTGCAGATTTCCAGAAAACTGTGCTAACAAACTGATCACTGAAGAGAAACGTGTAACTCTGTGAGTTGCATTCACATGGCAATGCAGTTTCTCAGAAAGCTTCTCTTTAGTTATTATGTGAGGATATTTTTATCACCATGGGCCCAATAGGCTCCCAATATCACTTTGCAGATTCCACGAAAAGAGTGTTAGCAAACTGCTTCTTAAGGCAGAGGTTGTAACTCTGTGAGATGAACTCACAGATCAGAAAGAAGTTTCTCAGAAAGCTTCTTTCACGTTTTGAACGGATGAAATTTCCTTTATCAGCGTAGGCCTCAATGTGATCCAAAGAAGCCCTTCTCAGATTCCCAAAGACAGTGTTAATGGACTGCTCCACGAAACATAAGTGTAACTCTGTGAGATGAATTCACACATCACCAAGAAGTTTCTAAGAAAGCTTCTTTCTAATTTTCATCTGTGGAAATTTCCTTTGTCACTGTAATGTTCATTGCGCTATGAAGTATCTAATTGCAGATTTCCAGAAAACTGTGCTAACAAACTGATCACTGAAGAGAAACGTGTAACTCTGTGAGTTGCATTCACACATGGCAATGCAGTTTCTCAGAAGCTTCTCTTAGTTATTATGTGAGGATATTTCCTTTATCACCATGGCCCAATAGGCTCCCAAATATCACTTTGCAGATTCCACCAAAAAAGTGTTAGCAAACTGCTTCTTAAGGCAGAGGTTGTAACTCTGTGAGATGAACTCACAGATCAGAAAGAAGTTTCTCAGAAAGCTTCTTTCACGTTTTGAACGGATGAAATTTCCTTTATCAGCGTAGGCCTCAATGTGATCCAAAGAAGCCCTTCTCAGATTCCCAAAGACAGTGTTAATGGACTGCTCCACGAAACATAAGTGTAACTCTGTGAGATGAATTCACACATCACCAAGAAGTTTCTAAGAAAGCTTCTTTCTAATTTTCATCTGTGGAAATTTCCTTTGTCACTGTAATGTTCATTGCGCTATGAAGTATCTAATTGCAGATTTCCAGAAAACTGTGCTAACAAACTGATCACTGAAGAGAAACGTGTAACTCTGTGAGTTGCATTCACACATGGCAATGCAGTTCTCAGAAAGCTTCCTTAGTTATTATGTGAGGATAATTCCTTTATCACCATGGCCTCAATAGGCTCCCAAATATCACTTTGCAGATTCCACCAAAAAAGGTGTTAGCAAACTGCTTCTTAGGCAGAGGTTGTAACTCTGTGAGATGAACTCACAGATCAGAAAGAAGTTTCTCAGAAAGCTTCTTTCACGTTTTGAACGGATGAAATTTCCTTTATCAGCGTAGGCCTCAATGTGATCCAAAGAAGCCCTTCTCAGTTTCCCCAAAGACAGTGTTAATGGACTGCTCCACGAAACATAAGTGTAACTCTGTGAGATGAATTCACACATCACCAAGAAGTTTCTAAGAAAGCTTCTTTCTAGTTTTCATCTGTGGAAATTTCCTTTGTCACTGTAATGTTCATTGCGCTGAAGTATCTAATTGCAGATTTCCAGAAAACTGTGCTAACAAACTGATCACTGAAGAGAAACGTGTAACTCTGTGAGTTGCATTCACACATGGCAATGCAGTTTCTCAGAAAGCTTCTCTTTAGTTATTATGTGAGGATAATTCCTTTATCACCATGGCCCAATAGGCTCCCAAATATCACTTTGCAGATTCCACCAAAAAAGTGTTAGCAAACTGCTTCTTAAGGCAGAGGTTGTAACTCTGTGAGATGAACTCACAGATCAGAAAGAAGTTTCTCAGAAAGCTTCTTTCACGTTTTGAACGGATGAAATTTCCTTTATCAGCGTAGGCCTCAATGTGATCCAAAGAAGCCCTTCTCAGTTTCCCCAAAGACAGTGTTAATGGACTGCTCCACGAAACATAAGTGTAACTCTGTGAGATGAATTCACACATCACCAAGAAGTTTCTAAGAAAGCTTCTTTCTAATTTTCATCTGTGGAAATTTCCTTTGTCACTGTAATGTTCATTGCGCTATGAAGTATCTAATTGCAGATTTCCAGAAAACTGTGCTAACAAACTGATCACTGAAGAGAAACGTGTAACTCTGTGAGTTGCATTCACACATGGCAATGCAGTTTCTCAGAAGCTTCTCTTAGTTATTATGTGAGGATATTTCCTTTATCACCATGGGCCCAACAGGCTCCCAAATATCACTTTGCAGATCCACGAAAAGGTGTTAGCAAACTGCTTCTTGAGGCAGAGGTTGTAACTCTGTGAGATGAACTCACAGATCAGAAAGAAGTTTCTCAGAAAGCTTCTTTCACGTTTTGAACGGATGAAATTTCCTTTATCAGCGTAGGCCTCAATGTGATCCAAAGAAGCCCTTCTCAGTTTCCCCAAAGACAGTGTTAATGGACTGCTCCACGAAACATAAGTGTAACTCTGTGAGATGAATTC
>NW_022142375.1:0-21937 GCF_007565055.1 Rhinopithecus roxellana
CGTTAGAGCAGCTGGCCGGCACGTCTCTTTGCCTTTTAAATTTTCCAAGTAGGATTCAGAAAGCAGCTGTGTCTTCCCCACTGCCAGAGACACACATCTCCATGAGGTCCCTTCAGAAGCTCTCCCTGGACTTCATCTGAAGGGAAAAGCAGTCTGTGTGCTCTTCCTGGCAGGGGCAGGGTACTCACAAGCACGCTTTCTCAGAAGAAATCCTGTCAGACTTCTCCTTATCTCCACTCTCTTGATCCTTCGATATCTTTAATGTGGATGGGGTTTTTTAAGAGTCAAGAAACTCATGAAAATTTGCATTTTTGGATGGCAATCCACTTTGAAATTTCACACTTATTGCAACTTGGCACCTCAGTTAAAATGTCCAATTTAATATTTTATTACATTATCATTTTTATTGAAACATGAATTCACTCTTTATGGTAGACTGCTGTGATACAAATATAAACAAAGTACAATGATAATATAGAAGAATAAACAAATTTTATCCAGGTTTGAGAGTAGAGGTTGGACATGGAACGCTTCGCTGAGGCAATAACATTTGAGTTGCGCCTTCAAGGATCCGCTCGCTCATTTAACAAACATTTATTGAATACCGATTATATTCAAAGCAGTACTCTAGGTGCTTGAGATAGATCAATGAACAAAACCAAGATCCCTGCACTCATGGAGTGTATATGCTAGCAGGAGGATGGGAGAACAGACAGTAAACATAATAAATTATATAATGTGTTCAAAAGTGGTAAGTGCTATGGGGGAAAAAGAAAACTAGGGCAGGAAAGAAAAGCTCATGAAACAGAAAAGAGGAAAAAGATGACCAGGGGAAAAACAATATGAACAAAGGCCTGAAAGTTTAAGGGGAATGCCATAATCAAAGAACTGAAGATAGAGATAGCGTAGTGTGGCCAGAGTCAAAAGCAATATTAAAGACACACGTGTGTGCAGCCCCCACCTCACACCTCATCTCAACTCAACAATTTGCACTAAACACCGTTATTTGCACATTGCCCCAACCTTTTTTCTGGAACTCATGAGAGTTTGCTTTCTGTTCTTATCCCTATGGATATATGTCTGAAACCTAGAAAGAAAAAGTACAAGAACTAATGTAATAATTCTTAATTTGAAATTCCATAAGACGGAGCTGAAAAGTCTGTGGTGCCTATTCAACAACAATCAAAAAGAATCGTCAAACACCTATACATCGTAGGCAATCAGATGTGAAAACGCACAGTAGATATGGTCCTTGTCCACCAAACAAAGCATGGCAGAAAAGGCAGAAGCAAGCCCCCACCTCTGCACAATCCAGCATGGCTCTGCAACAGCAGGACCCACTGCTCAGGGCTCAGCCGTACGTCACCTGGTGGAAGACACCACAGCCAAGCACTAGAAACAGAAAGAAGAAGCCTCGTGCCACTTGCTTCACAGGCAGTCTAGACAGCAGGCAAAGACCGAGAGGTAAATCAACAGAGATGAGAAAGAACTAGAAGTTCTGCAACAGTGAGTTTGGTTTAAAAAAAAAAAAAAGCGGCCGGGCACGGTGACTCACGCCTGTAATCCCAGCACTTTGGGAGGCCGAGGCAGGTGGATCACAAGGTCAGGAGATCGAGACCATCCTGGCTAACACGGGGAAACCCCATCTCTATAAAAATACAAAAAATTAGCCGGGCACGGTGGCAGGCGCCTGTAGTCCCAGCTGCTCGAGAGACTGAGGCAGGAGAATGGCGTGAACCTGGGAGGCAGAGCTTGCAGTGAGCCGAGATCGCGCCACTACACCCCAGCCTGGGAGACAGAGCAAGACTCCGACTCAAAAAAAAAAAAAAAAGCAATGAGTTATTATTGTAACCGTGGCTTCATTTCCTACTCTTATCCCAGGTCAACCTGTCTTAAGGAAACCCTGCCAATAGCAGCAAGGACTGTGGACTGTATTCACCACTACTGTAACTATAATAGCAAATGTATCTTAAAAGTGCTGCTGCGATGAATCTAATTCTCTTTTTTTAAATGCAAACCAAAGTCTTCAGGACAGAGTTAGCCTTCAGGCTAAAAATTCCCCATTGAAATTCTAATCCCAGCTCTTTCACTGAAATAGCATCAATCAGACCATCACCAGTAAATAAGTTCTTTCAGTTCTTAACTCCCTTCTTTAAAAGAGGTTTTTATAATCAGCTTGGAGATAGGCTCCCCAAGAGTTAAGCTCCAGATCCATATGCTGTGCCCAGCGACAGCAACTTAGAAATTATTTTCTCCAACTTTAAGAAGGGGATATGGTTTCGCTGACAACAACAACAAAAAGATACAGAAAAATGTGATGTTATGGTCTGAATCCCTTTGAAAGGTGGGACTCTGCTGCCCCTGCTGCCCACTATAAAAACTGCTTAGGGCAGAACTGGCAATCACTAAATCATTGAAGAACCAGTCTCTCTCTCTCTCTCTCTCTCCTGTCTCTCTCTCTCTCTCTCCTCTCGCTCTCTCTCTCTCTCTCTCTCTCTCTCTCTCTCTCTCTCCCTCTCTCCTCTCTCTCTCTTCTCCTTCTCCTCTCTCTCCCTCCTCTCCTCTCTCTCTCTCTCTCTCTCTCTCCCTCTCTCTCTCTCTCCCTCTCTCGACTCTCTCTCTCTCTCCTCTCTCTCTCTCTCTCTCTCTCTCTCTCTCTCTCTCCTCTCTCTCTCTCCCCCCCCTCTCTCTGTCTCTCTCTCTCTCTGTGACACACACACACACACATATGCACAAACACCATACACACATGCACACATATCCCCAAACCAAAATTACTGACAATACTTTAGGGTCTCCAAAGACATCCTCTGTTACCCAAACTCCGTATTGTGTAAACACTGGTTACCTAGACGCAGTGATAAGGGCCCAGGATGGCTTCACACGCTGAAGGGCACCATGGATCTGTCTTTAGAATCTGTTCCTGTCTGTGCTCTTCCTGGAATACTCCTTGGATTTTGACCATCACTTCCTTGCTGACAGAGAATCTGTTAACACTTAACACCCAAACTTTATTCATACTTGAATATCCAAAAAGGCCTTCAAACTCAAAATAACCAAAACGAAGCTTAGCATTCTCCTCACAAACCAGCCAATATGAGGCTTTCCTTCAGTGAGCTTGATTTATTTTCATGGTACTACTATTTTCTTCAGTCACTCTAGTTAAAAAAAATCATATTCCATCTTTGATATTTTTCCGTCCCACTGGCCTCCTGCTTCAAATGAATGGCAGGTACTGCCTTCTTCTATGCACGTCTTTTAAACCTATTGTCTCCTCTCCAGCTACCCAGGTTTAGGCCTTCCTTGGGCCAGCACTTTTTCCATCTGGAAGTTACACTAGCCTTCTAACTGCAATCTCCACCTCATACCAGCTTGTCTTCATTCCAATACTTCTTAAAATTGCTGGCAGGTTCATCCTCCTGAAGTACAGCTCTGCTCATGTCACCCCATTGTCTCCCTCATGCCTCAGAAAAAAATCCACCCCTCTAGTCTAGCATCCAAGGCTCTCCACGACGACCTGCCACCCACTGATTTTTCTACTGCCTTCAAGTGACTTGTGTATAAGGCACATATTGTTCCCTAGAGACAGTGCATGATTTCTTCTGTGCCTTGCTCCTGCTGATACTTCTTCTGTGAATGCTTTTCTTCTACCACTCCTATTGTTTTCAGTTCTTTAGGCCCAAATCATTTGCATCATTCAAGTCCTAGGTTATATACACTCCTTCCACTGCAAAGCCTTGCCTAATTCCTTCCATTGGAATATATCTTTCCTTCTCTGAAGTCTAATCACATTCTATCTGTTCCTTTCTTTTGTTGGAAAATGAGCAATGTATTCAATTTCTGCTGTGTACAGGAATATGCCTGGTAAGGACACAATTGGGGCAAACCAAAACAGACATGATTCCTATCCTTGTGGATCTAACAGTCTAGTATTTGCCATTTTCCAATTTGTATTCTCTTTCTGTGCAAGTCTTACTTTTCCTTCTAGACTGAAAATTTCATAAATGCAGTATGAAATTTTACATTTATGTATATTTCATTGATTTTATGTCCCCTCATACATAATATGTAGCAGAATACACTGCATGTGTTTTAATATATATTTGAATAAATTAATACATGAGTTAAATGTTACTAGATAGATGAGCTTCAGGGTCATTACTCACTTCCCAAGCAAAAGTAACTGATTAACCTTGTTTTTTTCTTTTTCGAGACAGAGTCTCACTCTGTTGCCCAGGCTGGAGTGCAGTGGTGTGATCTCAGTTCACTGCAACCTGCGCCTCCTGGGTTCAAGCAATTCTCACACCTCAGCCTCTCGAGTAGCTGGGATTACAGGCACGGCCATCACACCTGGCTAATTTTTGTATTTTTTAGAGAGATGGGGTTTCACCATGTTGACCAGACTGGTCTCAACTCCTGACCTCAAGTGATCTGCCTGCCTTGGTCTCTCAAAGTGCGGGGATCACAGGCGTGAGCCATCGCGCCTGGCAACTGATTAACTTTTGAGTCTAATTTTATGGATTCCCTGGTTTTAATAATTCTTTGTCATTTTCAGTGTACTCAGAAAAGAGTTAAGTGCTCAATCACTGGAATCAGAACCAGGCATGAATTCCGCCACTGCTCCTTATCAACTGTGTGAGCTGTGTGACTGGAAGTTACTTCACCTCTCTGAGCCTCAGTTTCCTTATCTGAGTTTGGGTGAGCACTAAGTAACATACTAAATGCAAGGCAACTAATGCAATCATGATACATTAATGTTCAACAGTTTGAAGCTATCATTATTTATTCGTATTGTCTTCCTTTGAATCTTAGCATGTTGATGCTGTTTCCCAGCGCGTGTTGCTGTTTCAGTGGTATGCTTGCTTCTTCAGCTTCTCTGACAGATTCCGTTGGAAAACTGATACAACAGTTATTCCCAACCCCTTTCTTCCTTCCCATCTTTTACTATAGACAGACAGCAATATCCATGTGACCCAGATCTAATCAAAGAGACAGAGGCAAATGTCTGTTAGAGAATTCCCAGGAAAATATTTGCTTTCCTGATAAGAGAGACAGATAGGTCTGGGGACAACTTCCCTACCATCCCTTCCTTCTGTCTTTAATGTAGATACATTACTTGGAGTCACAACTGCATCTTGAGATTTGTGGGGAAGGCCAAAAAAATTGAGATGCTGACTCAGACAACACTGAGCAGCTGATCCAATACAAATAGTCATCTAACTCCAGACTTTTGTTATGTGAGAAAAGTAAACCCTGTTTCTTTAAGCCAACATGCATAGATTTTGTTGCTTGCAGCCAAATACAACCAAGACTGATTCTTAAGCTCTCAAGGCAGTTTAGGGTATATGTAAGAAAACATTTTTAAAAAGATAATGTAGCTTTGTTATTCAAAGACTCTTCAGGGCATAAAAGGCAAATACCTTATCAAAACATCATATAGGAAGAGTCTTACACGTCTAAAAGGGATTCAAATTAAACTAAGAATCATCATGAAACGATCCTGAGGGAAAAAGCTATAACAACCCATTGAGAAAAAACCTTGGTTCTGTTCATTGAGTGCCTGCCATTCTAGGTGCTGAGGTACCAGTGCTGAATTAAAAGACCAAATTCCTTGTTCTCATGGGCTTACTTCCAGTGAAGGAGACATGTGATATAGCAAATAAATAAAATAATTTTAGATAGTGCTGAGTGTAACAGAGTGATGGGATAGAGAATGACTACATGAGAAATCCTCTCTGAGGAAGCTGCAATTTAACATAGCTGAATGATGAAAGGGAACCAGTCATGCAAAGGTTTGGGAAAAGAGCATTCTGGGCCAAGAAAACAATAATCACAATGGCTAAAAGACAGAAACAAGTGTCGTATATCAGAGGAGTAGAAAGCACAGTGTACCTGTGACATAATGGATAAGGGGGAAGAGTGGCAAGAGATTAGAAAGACAGGGGCAGGATCACATATGATATTGCTGGCATAGTACCAAATTTAGATTCACAGGAAGCTTTAGAGAGGGCACGCAGAGAGACTCAGTGTTTGGCAGTGGCCACATGTAGTGTGAGCAAATATTCATGTGGACACTCGCTGGGGTATACAGAAAGCTGGTATAAGGAGTGGTAACTTCAGGGAAATTAAAGAAAGTAAGCAAGCAGGTAGAGGTAAGGACAAGAGAGTTTGACCCATTTTTGTTACTGGACTAGAGAGCTTGACCTGTTTTCCTTACTATACTCTATGCGTACTCAGATAGCTGAGGGATCTGAATGAAACTTAGGGACACATTTGTAACTAGAGGAGAAAGAAAGCTATTCAACGCCTTTTCTCCCTCTCTCAAAGTCTTCCTTGGAATATTGCCTCTCTTGCTTCCTGGGAGGCCCCTTCGTGGGAAGCGACCAACTGAAGAACAGGGCACTGTCTCTATGTTACATACAATTAAGTCCTCACTTAACATCACAGGATGGTTTCTTGGAAACTGCAACTTTAAGTGAAACGACTATAACGAAATTAATTTTACCACAGGTTAATTAATATAAAAAGAATAAGTTCCTATGGCATATATCTACTCACAAACCACCACCAAATACCTAAATAAAGACAAAAAACACTAAATAAAGACACTAAGCACAAAATACATATGAGTATACATATGTTTAGGAAAGATTAATAAAAACAAGTAAGATAATTATTTACCCAATTTTTGGTGAATCAGTGAGTGACCCATAGTGTCGGTGGATTAACCAAGGAACATGTTTGCAGAGCAAAAATTGTAAGGATCACCTCCTCCCACCGTGCAGTTCAAAACCAATCACAAACATGGCGGGCTCGCTGAGCACTTCCATACCACATCATTTATTGTTGTGCGTTGTATGATGATCGTCTACTTTACAAATTTTGATTTTGATAGAAATTTGTATTTGTTCATTTATTCATTCATTTGTCCAACCCACTTATTCCAATTCAGGGTGGTGGGTGAATGGAGTCCATTGGGACAGCTCAGGACACAAGGCAGGAACCCATCCTGGACAGGACGCCATTCCCTTGCAAGGCACACTCACACATATGCATTCATTCACTCAGACTGGGACCATTTAGACACTCCAATTCATCTAGCATGCACAGCTTTGGGATGCTAGAGGGAACTGGAGTGCCCAGAGAAAACCAACACATGCAAACTCCACACAAACAGTGGCCCAGCCAGGAATCAGTGTTTGCTCACTCATCAACATTATAACAAAACAATATTATTTGAAGATGTGCTGTACTTCCTAACAATCATACCACCACCGTTGACTACAAATTTTCTGCTGTGGGGTTTTGATCATGGATGAAGTTAGAAGAAATAATTTGGGATCTCTGAAGCAGGAGGGAAACCCATGAAGTCTACAGGGCATGTTTCTTATTGCAGTGTATCTAGAGGCAGTTTCTAGGTTTTATACAATTTCGTGTGGAAATCAGTGTTGTCAGATAGACTTGGGTAAGTAGGTCATTCCTGAAGTGTAGTTGCCTCCTAATTGTCTTTAAGATTCCTAAGCACAAGGATTATATCTGTTTCCTTCATAACCATATACTTAGCTCCAAGCATCAGTATCTGGCAGATAGTAAGCACCCAATATATGTAAGATGAATAAATAATGCTTCAAGAAAACAAAGTCATACAGGTTAAAGAGATACCAGAAAGCAAAATAAAAATCCCTATACACATTTTTTTAAAGTCTGTATGTTTATAGATGAAACATCTGAAAGAAAAAAAAATAGCTGTAGCATTCATTCATCCAACAAATTCCTTTCTGGGGCATCTATTATGTGGCATGCACTGTGCCAGAAGCTGGAGATAGAAAAAAGAGTGACACAAGACCTTTCTGGGAAGCAGAGGCCCACAGTGTAGAGTGGAGAAAGAAACATCTCCACATTTTTGTGCCTGTTCTGATGAAGCAAGCAGGAGATCAGGGGGCTCAGAGTTACTGGCGAATATCGAGAAAGAAGGCTGAGAAAACCCAGGAATACTTCCTAGAACAGCTGAATCTAAACTGCATTGTTTCGTTTTAGGGAAATCTTAATACCTTTAACAGAACATTTAGAATTCTGCTCTAAGTTAGTTCAAATTCCACACCTAACTTCCTTTAATGTATCTAGACCAGTGGTTCTCAACTAGGAGTGATTTTGCCTCCCATTTGACACTGTCTGGGAACATTTTTGATGGTCTCACTGCTGTATGCTACTGGAATCTATTAAGTAGAAACCAAGGATGTTGCTAAACATCCTACAATGCATAGTAGGACAGCCTCGCACAAAAAAGAATTATCCAGTTTTGGCCATATAGTGCCAAGACTGAGAACCCCTGATTTAGAATGAGAGAAGAATTAGGAAGTACCATGCAAATAAAAACAAACATACGGTTTGGTCAAAGTTTCTCCAATGTAATTAATGTAACCACAGAAATCATTTAATTAGATGCCTCAACTGTAAGTCAATAAAGTACAAATAACAAAACAATCAGTTAAATTTTTTGTGATGACTATGAATAAGATACTTAAATATCATAAGTACAATTCATATATTTATATTAATCAGTTATATTCCTAACATTATGTATGAAGCCCAGGGTCTCAGGAAAACATTGCTTAATTAGAATTCCAAATTGAAGAATGTCATACTTAGACAGGATTTTTTATGTATAGCTTTCAGTTTCTAGGATAGAAAAGGCTTAGCCCACTCCTTTTGAGTTTAAAATTACATTATATAGTCATATGTTCAGCATCTTTTAGCTGGATACGTTTGTTCCCCATAGGAAGTTTATAACTTGTAAAACGAGTTTTATGCAGAATACAAATTGGGAGTATTACATGACTACCTCTTGAGGGCACTGAGTTGTGCAAACAACATCATTTTATCTGACGTAGTGGCTTTGGATTGGTTTATCTGTTCACCCTAGGGCTGTCTGGAATTATAGATCAGGGACATCACTGTCATACCCCAGCTGCTGCAGAAAGCTACTGGAAGAAAAGGAGATTTATGAGTATTCTGGTTATACTGAACTAAGGACACAGGAGTTACACAACAAGGAGCCTGGTGGCTCTAAATTGCAGGCATTATGCAAAAAGAAAATGCAGAGTTGGGTGTCAAGGGACTTCTCTAGGAGCAATAGGACATCTTTGTAAAGTCTCTAAAGAGTAAATTTAACAGTTATTAAAGAACACCACCCTGTTGTTGCAGACATTGAACTTTATATCACCTGAAAGGATACAAGGGATTTTCAGGAAAACATCTGTCATTTAACCGTGGCAGTGACCCTCAGCACTGACAAGCAATTCAAATCCCACTTGAGTGGAGTGATTTAACCCTTTAGGGGTGGCCAAGTTTGAAACACTATTAGCAGGTTATTAATGTCTTTGTCAGTTGAGGATCTTTGATGCCAAATGAAAAAAAAATTATTGAGAATAAGTGTAATTAATTATTTTATGAGATCTTCATAAATTATTTCCTTTCAATTATATCAAATTATCAGGTCATGATTTTGTTAATTTTGACCAAAGGTCTGTGCAAACCTTAAAGAGAAACAAATAGATATAATGTAATCTTCAAAACATGTTATGAAAGATCAAAACAAGGTCAAAATGAACTTAAAAAATTGTTTTGGGCCAGGCGCAGTGGCTCAAGCCTGTAATCCCAGCACTTTGGGAGGCCGAGACGGGCAGATCACGAGGTCAGGAGATCGAGACCATCCTGGCTAACATGGTGAAACCCTGTCTCTACTAAAAAATTTAAAAAAAAACAAAAAAAAAACTAGCCGGGCGAGGTGGTGGGCGCCTGTAGTCCCAGCTACTTGGGAGGCTGAGGCAGGAGAATGGCGTAAACCTGGGAGGCAGAGCTTGCTGTGAGCTGAGATCTGGCCACTGCACTTCAGCCTGGGGGATACAGCGAGACTCCGTCTCAGAAAAAAAAAAAAAATTGTTTTGCCTTAACTTCATATAAGGATTTACCAGGCCAATACTTCTTTTTCTCTCTTATCTCTAATTAAAAATGAACAAACAAATAAGCTGTTTTTTTGTTGTTGTTTTTTTTTTTTTCTTTTTTTTTTTTTTTTTTTTTTTGTGGGTAACAATAGGAAAACTAAAATATTAAGGGGCCAACCAGGCACCTTAGACAGTGCTAGGTGTTTATTCATTTAATCTTTGTAACAACCTAGCAAGGAAAGTAACATTATCTTCATTTGGTAGATGAGAAAACAGAGGCTTTTCTTAAACATTTTTCCCAAGATGGACAGAACTAAAAGATGGTACAGCTGGGGTAGGAGTGGGGAACAGCAGGTAAGGAAGGTTTGTTAAAGCCCAAGGCTAATAAGCTGTGTTACACTATGCTGCCCCAAGGAATTACATTTTTATTTGTGTCAGACACATGAATATTAAAATTCTTTACTTGAAAGAGAAAGCATTAATACTCTAAGTTGATCATGAGCTCCCCTAAGCGCCATACCCATATACTGAATTGCTTACTTGATAACACAATTTCAGTGTCCCACAGGCAATGCCAATTTAACATGTCCCAAAATTGATTTATCATCTTCCTCATGTAAACCTGCTTTTCCTGTTTCTCTTAAGAAACAGTATCAATATGTATCTCCTTGAAAGGAAAATGGATCATAAGGAAATGTACAAAAACTATTAATAGTGCTATTTATCTTGGTGGTTAAATTCTAGGTATTTTTATTTTATTCTTTATACTTCTCTATATTTTTTAGATTTAACATTTACATTATAATGTATCACATCATTATAACCTACTGTTTTAAAAATTCAAAAAAATAACAAATTGGTACAGTAAAAAAAAAAAAAGTCCACTCTCCCAGTCCAGCTTCCCTCTTCATATGTAAACACTATTTATATATCCTTTCAGACATTTTTTCTAGGCAAATGTATTTTTATTTCTATGCATCCTGTAGAAACAGTTTGGAATTTGTATACTTGCATATATACATATATATCATTTTTCCTAAGTGAAACTCTAATATATACTATATATTATACTGTAACTTGCTTTTTTCCTCTTAACAATATATCTTAGAGATTTTTCCAAGTCAAAACATACAGATCTCTCTCATTCTTCCTAATGGCTAGAGTATTCAGTTGCGGTGCCCATACCATAATTTAATTATTCCCTTTATTGTTAAATGTTTCCTATTTCTCATTATTACAAATAATGCTGCAAACTCCATTCTTATAGCTATATCCTGTTTCATCAATTCTTAAACAAAAAAGACTTTTTGCCTTCACATTTTATCATTTTTGGTGCTTGGATGCATCTTACAACTGATGGCTTGTTACCATCACTGTCATCCAGGTGGTATTTGTTTTGTAAACTCTTTGTTTGTTTGTTTTTGACGTTTTCCTGTAGGAATAAAAAAGCATTAGCCTTAATGCATTTTACATTTTATGAAAGAGGTATCTTTTCATTCATATGTATTTCAGACATTTGTGATTTCTGGCAAATACATAGCTATTTACAGGTGGGACTGCTAGATTAAGGGGTATGTACACCTTCGATTTTGCTAGATACTTCCAAATTGTCCTCCAACTTATATGGCCATGGATCATCTTGGAAAGGGCTTGTTTTGTTTTCCTCACCAACATTGACTATTATAATTCTTTTCATATTTACCAAGGTAATGGTTGATAAATTGGAGCTGTTGACTTAATTTACTCTTTTTACTCTTATACATATTGCAAATATTCCCCCCACTCCATTACTCTTCTTTCAACTTTGTTAATGGTGTCTTTCACCCTTCGGTTTTTTTCTTCTTGTACCAAATTTGTCAAACTTCTTCTTTTCAACTTCTGGGGTTTATAATTTGCATAGAAAGACCTCCACTCTGAAATTAGAAATGATTTTTCCTACATTTTGTTTTCGCACTTGGGTAGTTATGTTTTTGTTTTTATTTTTATTTTTTAATCATTCATAGGCTCCTTTTCTTTTACCCATGATTTTTCTTTTTCTTTTCTTTTTTTTTTTTTTTAAGACAGGTTTTCACCGTCACCCAGGCTGGAGTGCAGTGGCCTGATCTCAGCTCACTGATCTCACCTCCACCTCTTGAGTTCAAGTGATTCTCCTGCCTCAGCCTCCCAAGTAGCTGGGATTACAGGCTCGCACCACCACGCCCAACTAATTTTTGCATCTTCAGTAAAGAGGGCATTTCACCATGTTGGCCAGCCTGGTCTCAAACTCTTGACCTCAAGCAATCCACCTGCCTTGGCCTCCCAAAGTGCTGGGATTACAGGCATGAGACACTGTGCCTGGACTTTTACCCATGATCTCAGCATGTAACTATATTTCTACATATTACTTGAGTTTGTTTCTTTAATGTTTCATTGATGTATTAATCTTTGATATACTTATTGTTTTGTTGTATGTTTGCAGTAAGAAATGTAAGTCAAATGTTCCTCATGCAAAAAAACTTTCTTGGTTATTGACTTTGCATATGAGTTTCTGAATAAAAAGTGGTGCACACTGCTAGTAATACACTAATATATGCTAACATCCATTCTCCCCTTTTTCTCTAATAGAAGCTCTTCTCTTTCACCTAGGAACATGGCCATGTAGAATAAACACAATTCCCACCCTGAAAGCTAGCTGTATTCATGTGGTTGCTTTAAGCAATGAGATTCATGTAGAAAAAAGTAGGTACAATTTCTGGGAACAGTCCTTTTCTCTCTCTCCACTGGCTGGAATATACATAGGACAACTGAACATAAGGTTTGTTTGTTTGTTTGTTTGGAGAGGGAGTCTCACTCTGTCACCCAGGCTGGAGTGCAGTGGGGCGATCTCAGCTCACCGCAAGTTGCGCTTTCCGGGTTCACACCATTCTCCTGCCTCAGTCTCCCAAGTAGCTGGGACTACAGGTGCCTGCCACCACGCGCAGATAATTTTTTGCATTTTTAGTAGATATGGGGTTTCACCATGTTAGCCAGGATGGTCTCGATCTCCTGACCTCATGATCTGCCTGCTTTGGCCTCCCAAAGTGCTGGGATCACAGGCTTGAGCCACCACGCCCCGTCAAAGATAAGGTTTTAAAGACAGCAAAGTAACAAAATAGAGGGAGCCTCAGTCTCTGACATCTTGAAGGGTGACACCAGCCCTGCCTCGTCTACCTGAACTTACATATATGAGAAAGACACTTCAATGTTCCCGAGGCTGGTATTTTTAACTTTTCTCTCACCGCCACCACTAACCCTAAGTAACAACTGGAATGGTAATTAATTTATGAATTATCTGAAGATAACTGGCATATAGACAATATTTTCAGACAGAAACATAGTGCTTATCTATTCAGGCATTTTATTTCCTTCATTAAAATGTATCATTTTCCTCATATGGATTTTGCATTTTTTCCATTGTTTATTCTTAAGACAGTATACAGTTCCAAGTTTTGTTGCAAATGGGATTTTCAAATTACACTTCCAATCAGCCAATGCTATATTCTATATACAGATTTTCTATGTAGTACAGATTTCATGATGAACTATTAAACAAAACTACCTTTTATCATTTCTAATAGTTTCTCAGTTGATTCTCTTGGATGTTTGTCTCTACAATCACACTGCTCAAAATAAGGACTATGTTGTCTCTTCCTAATACTTCTATTTCTTAGGGTTAAATGATTGTTGCATAGGCAACGGTCATTACTTCTTAATCCTGACTTGAATGCAGATGTTTGATGAAGCTTTCTGGAAGACCTCCCTACTCCTTAGCCAAGTTAAAAGGTTTATTCTATTCTCAGCCTGACAAATTTAAATCTGGAATGTGTTAAATCTTAGGAAATGTTTTTCCAGCATCTATCAAGCTTATCGTGTTATTTTTTTTTAAGTTAAAGTAATAAATTTCCTAAAGGATTGAGTTACATAATATGTTATGTTGCACTTTCAGATAAACCCTACTCTACCATGACACATTATTTCGGGGTATTTAATTGGTCTTGTTTTTTCAATGATTACATTTGTTCATAAGTGAGACTGGTCCATAGTTATCTCTGATGAACAATTTTCTAGAATAGGGATTATGCTAACCTCAGAGACCAAATTGAGATGTTTCAACATTTTGTTTAATCTAGAACTGCTTAAATAAAATAGGGATTCTCTTTCGTAAGTTTTCATTTCCCTTTAAATGCAAGCATTACAAGGAGTGTTTTCTTTTGTCTTATTGTTTAAAATTGATGTATTGCTATCCACTTGCTAATTTCTAGTTTCATAGCATTGTGATGACAGGATGGACCCTGAATTCCTACCTATCAACAAACAAACAAAAAAAATTGTGGTTTGCTTCATGGTCATCTTTTCATGGCATTTGAAAAGAAATATTCTATAGCTATTAAAATTTGTGCACTATATAATTCAAAATGTTTCCTCTATTTTGAACTCCTTATCTGACAATTTCTAAGAACTGTGTTCAAATAGGTAGCTATGATTATATCAATTTCTTGTTTATCAGTTTTTCTTTACATAATTTGATATCATGGTGTGCATAGTGTGTTTCATGACAGTTAATTTCTGAAATCTTTGCATGTTCTAAAATTGCTAAGAGTGTCCTTACTGTGCCCTTACTCTTGATAGTTTCACTCAAGACAGAAGTCTAAATTCAAAATAGTTCTCCCTCAGAACTTCAAAATAGCAGTATCTTGTAGTACTCCAATGTACAGATGACAAGTCTGAGACCAATGTGATTATTTTCCCCTTATACGTACACTGTTTCTCTTTAGACATTTTGAGATTTTTCTCTTAAGCTTGAGATTACACGTATTTTGTCAATATTCATCCAGTATGACTTTTTCATTGTTTTTGCTCAGCACTGGAGACTTCTAATATGAATCTTCCATCAGAAGATTTTTTTTTTCTGATCCTTCACTTCTTTTTTCACTTTCTGGAACTCCTCTATATATTTATACTTACATACATATTTTTATACATTCAAAAATATTTATTGCATAGTATTTACCTGGCACTGTGATACATGCAGGGTATTCAATGGTGAATTCTCTATACATATGGCTCTTAATCTCATGAAGCTTAATTTAACAGATGGTGTTCTGGGTTTTCTATGTCTTTTTTTTTTTTTTTTTGAGGCGGAGTCTCGCTCTGTTGCCCGGACTGGAGTGCAGTGGCCGGATCTCAGCTCACTGCAAGCTCCGCCTCCTGGGTTTACGCCATTCTCCTGCCTCAGCCTCCGGAGTAGCTGGGACTACAGGCGCCACCTCGCCTGGCTAGTTTTTGTATTTTTAGTAGAGACGGGGTTTCACCGTGTTAGCCAGGATGGTCTCGATCTCCTGACATCGTGATTCGCCCGTCTCGGCCTCCCAAAGTGCTGGGATTACAGGCTTGAGCCACCGCGCCCGGCCTCTATGTCTTTAAGAGATACATCTTCTATGTCTTTTACTTCCATATTTTTTATCTTTTCTTGTAAGCCTCTGGAAGTATCTTCAGCTCAAAATTCTAGCTCAGTAATTTGATTCTCAGCCATGTTTATTCAACTAATCAGCCTAAAACAGAGTTTATTTTCACAACTGTTTTTATTTCCAAGATACTTCTTTATAGCAACTTGCATTTTTAAATTAGTACAATAACCTCGAAAATACTTGAAGATTATAATGACATATAATATGATGAGGATTACATATAAAACTATTATAAGTAGTGCCAATTATTATTCCATATAATACTAATTATACTTGGTCATTTTTTCCCCCTGAATTGTTTCCCCAGGAATTCTTTTGGCTTGTTAAGTTTGCTGTACATATTTCACGTTGCTCTTTTCCATAAGTTTTTGCTGTTTCTCATTTGTTTGTCTATTTGCAAATTAGAGCCTAGGAGTCAACAAACTTTTTATATAAATGTTAGGCTTTGAGGCGCACACACAGTATCTGTCGTATATTGTTTTGGTGTTCTACAACCCTTTAAAAATGTAAAATCTACTAAGAAATAGGGAGGCCGCAGATAGTTTTCCAACCAATAAATTTCTCAGTATCATTATCTGGAGTTTATTTTCTGGGCTTGAGTGAAAAATTCCCTGAAGATTGTGATTACAGGAAACCTAGCATTTTAATTGTGTGAGAAAGGAGAAAGGAACAGTCAGAAGGAAAACTGGGAAATAGACAGCTGGCAGATTTTCTTTGTTTGCTTGTTTTCTAAGTATGAGGAACAAAGCTCCTTGCGGTAATCACAATATACCTAGGGCATTGCCACACTTCGATGACCCCTATTTATATGCTCTGCATATATACTCTGTGAGTCTCACCTTATTTGGCAAACATCAAGTTGTGTTATAGCTTTAGCTTAGAGGAATTCTGTGGACCAGTAGCTCTGAGTCAGAGACCAGAATAACTATCTAGTCCTTAAAAATCTGGCTTAGCACACTACAGACACCCCATCGCAGAGCTGTCTCCACAACTGGAGGTAATTCTTTAATTATCATCTGTATGTGGCTGTCAGTTCCTTGGCTCTCTTGGTTTCACCAACATCTAATTCCTTGTTTTCTAGAAATCTTCTAGAAATATTTCACAGCACGCTTGTCTTTCTAGTGTGATTATAAAGCTGTCCTTATTACTGAAATTTGTATTACTGTACCTCCTCTATAATTTTAATAGAACTTTAGAATATAACAACTTGAATCAAGCATGCCATTTTAATCTAACTCTTTTAAATCTATACTTTCTACTGATCTAATAAATAAACTACTCATAGTACCCTTCCACACTCCATGCTATTTCATACCTCCCTGTCACCAAGGGGGCCATCTGTCAACATCAACATCACCTCACCCTAACCCTAATATAGTTATTTTTAACTTTGTTTTAAAACAAAAACTGGGAAAATTTCTCATTGTGGGATTCTCCGTAGTATGTTCTGAAAGCATTAGAATTCATAACAGACCTCTGGGATTTAGAGGTCTGGGAAAAAAGAAGGGAAAGTCAAGCAGAGATTAGACTAGTATGGCTGTCTCCAAGGAGGCCTCAAACGGTGGCAGGACCTACTGAATTACCATTGCCAAGAATCTGCCTTTCAGCCTTGCAGATTCCCTGGATTTGTTCAAATACCAAATAGAGATCCAGCACTCAGGATAGGAACCATAACTAACAAATAAAGTCAAACGGTTTATTTATAAAATGAACCGTAACTATCACGCAGACTAGAACATTTCTGCCTGTGTGATTACTCCATTTTCTGTCCATCAACAGGTGTCAAACTGTAATCAAAAGTTTGTATGCCAGACACAGTGGCTCATGCCTATAATCCCAGAACTTTGGGAGGCCAAGGCAGGCGGATCACTTGAGGTCAGGAGTTCAAGACCAACCTAACCAATATGATGAAACCCCATCTCTATTAAAAATACAAAAAAATTAGCTAGGCATGGTGGTGTGCGCCTGTAATTCTAGTTTACTCGGGAGGCTGAGGCATGAGAATCGCTTGAACCCAGGAAGCAGAGGTTGCAGTGAGCTGAAATAGTGCCACTGAACTCCAGCCTGGGTCACAGAGTGAGACTATGTCTCAAAAAAAAAGTTTGCTTGTAATTAATGCCACTAAATGGTACATTAAAAAATGATTAGAACGGTAATTTTATGCTATGTATACTTTACCACAATAAAAAAGTCTGCTTATATTCAAAGTAAGGACAATTTGGTAAATAAATCAAATGTTAAATAACATCTAAAATAATCTGATAATATCCACTTCTACACAAGAACAATCTTGTCAACAAAAACAGAGTTCTTAAATACATTTCAACATGCACTAACATTGACCTTTGTAGTTCTTCTCTCTGTGTCTACATGTACAAGAATGAGCTTATTATATGGGAAAAGTACTACTCCTACTAACTTCACAATACAGTTGGAAGTATTAAATGAGGGGGGGGAAAGGCCCCATTTTCTGACTCCCACAGGTCTATTAAAGATTCCAGTGCTTTCAGAAAATATTATGAAGAATTCCCCAAACCTATGTTTATATTCAAAAGGGCAGAAATTCCTGTCTTGATAGGGGAGAGTTACAGGCACCAGAAATTTGTTTGAGGGCCCTATGAATGTTCCCAAAGTGCAATCACTGACCACCTTCAAAATCATGTGAGATATTTGTTAAAAACATATCACCTCCAGGCTAGGTGTGGTGGGCTCATGCCTATAATCCTAGCACTTTGGGAGGCTGAGGTGGGAGGACTGCCTGTGTCCAGGAGTTCAAGACTAGCCTGGGCGACAAAGCAAGACGCCATCTCTACAAAAAAAAACATTAGCTGAGTGTGATGGTGCACGCCTGTGGTCCCAGCTACTTGGGAGGCTAAGGTGGGACGACCACTTGAGCCCAGGAGGTCAAGGGTACAGTGAGCCATGATCGTGCCACTGAATTCCAGCCTGCATGACAAAGAGAGATCCTATCTAAAAAAAAATAAAAATGAAAGTGGGAAAAAAGAAACACCTCCAAAGAATATGCTCTAGTAAAATCTAGGTTGGTACCCCCAAATCCTCGCTTCTACAAACATTTTAGAACTACTCCCGTTTTCTAACATTTAAGATAACCTGAAGGATGAAGAATCAGCCAAGGGAAGCTGATGGGTATAGGCTATAGAAACAGAAAATGCAAAGGTCTTTGTAGGAAAGAACTTCATCAAAAAAGTAACAGAAGGCCATTATGGCTTGTGAGAAGAATGGTATATGCTATAAAGTTGGAAAGCTAGGCCAGTCTGATCAACATGATAAGGAGTTCTAATGTATAGGTACAAAAAAAAAAAAAAAAAAAAAAGCATGAGATTAACATTATCTGAATTACATTTTTAAAAGCTTATACTTGTGTAGAAAACTGAATCTATCACAGTAAGGGTGGAATCAAGATTACTTAATAAGAAACGATCATGACTTGAACTGGGTTGGTTGCCGTGGAGGTAGAAGAGTAGGCAGATAAATTTTGGAAGTAGAACGGACAGACTTTTGATAGACTGGAGGTAGGAAGTGATAAAAAGGGAAGAACACAGGATAGTCCCTACATGTAGCTGAAATAACTGTGTAGGTTATAAATAAATTTCTTTGGTTATTTAGAACTATGCATCTCACTTTGTAATAGAGAAAACAAGTGATACTTGGAAAACAGAAGTTGAAAGATGTTTAAGATCTTATATAAACCCTTATTACAAAAGCAATGAAAATATAAACACTAAGGATCAAAAAAAACTAACCTGCCTATAAACTGCCTATCTACAAATTACCCAATAGGAAATACAAGAATTTGAATTTCTGAAAAAAGCACAGTAATAAAATATACTTTTATCATTACCTTGCAAATTAGCTAGTCTGTATAAAGGCTCATGTGTCCCACAAAAAACACTACTTAGATTTCTTTCCTATCTCTCATTCTAAAACATTTATCCAGTTGTTACATAGAATTTGTTACACAGTCTTCTTTCCAAAAGTTTCATATCTCAATCAGATTACCAGAGACATTGTTTTTAAAAAAAATCACTCAGCTTAGTATCAAAAGAACCAAATACTAATAAACTAGAGGAATTTATTACTATTTTACCTTAGCCCTTCCACAAATATTTTTAAATAAAGGAGAAACAAGCGGGTAACAAGTCCTATTATCCCTAAAATTTGAACTAAGCAAAAAGGCTTTCAAAAGCCTGCTAAGCAAATACCAGACTCCTAGAGAGTATCCAAATTTCTCTAGTCTTATTTGGCACCAAATCCCTAAAATTAGATGCAAGTATCTATTGGATATTCCTAGCTTTAAGGTAGGCAAACTTAGTTCACCTCAAAAAAAAAACTGTATTGGTCCAGAAAGTCTAGTTTTAAAAGCCTTATTTTATACAAAAAGATAAATTATCTGTGGTATTCTACAAATGTCCATACATTCACCCACTTAATGCCTTACAATCTGATATAATACATTTATCCGGCCGGGCGCGGTGGCTCAAGCCTGTAATCCCAGCACTTTGGGAGGCCGAGACGGGCGGATCACGAGGTCAGGAGATCGAGACCATCCTGGCTAACACGGTGAAACCCCGTCTCTACTAAAAATACAAAAACTAGCCGGGCGAAGTGGCGGGCGCCTGTAATCCCAGCTACTCGGGAGGCTGAGGCAGGAGAATGGCGTAAACCCGGGAGGCGGAGCTTGCAGTGAGCTGAGATCCGGCCACTGCACTCCAGCCCTGGCGACAGAGTGAGACTCTGCCTCAAAAAAAAAAAAAAAAAAAAAAAAAAAAAAAAAAAAAAATACATTTATCCATACAATGCCTCAAACCTTTAAGAATTTAATTTCACTGAAATGCAGCCCCCTACGCCAGGCATGGTGGCTCACACCTGTAATCCCAGTACTTTGGGAGGCCAAGACAGGCAGGTCACTTGAGCCCAGGAGTTCGAGACCAGCCTGGATAACATGGTAACACCCTGTCTCCATGAAAACTACAAAATTTAGCTAGGCATGGTGGCTCACACTTAACAGTACCAGCTACGTGGGAGACTAAGTTGGAGGATCACTTGAGCCCAGGAGGTTGAGGCTACACTGCACTCCAGTCTGGGCGACAGAGTGAGACCCTGTCCCAAAAAAGAAAAAAAAAAAAAAAAACGGACCATACTCTCAAAAGAGGCCACAGTAAAGATTGAAAAAACAAGAGCACTGCTATTAGTGACATAGATAGATGGTTGTTTGAAAACAAATGACTTAAGAATAGATCCTCTATCAAGCTCAAGTTCTCTTTCTATATATGTAGGTATATAAGCCATAAAAAGTAATTTTTAAAAAGGATAGAAGTATTTGAAAGAGAAATAATTCTTTTAAAAGAAAAGTCTGCTTCTTAGTTCTTCAGCCAAAATAGACATGACAAAATAACTAACACAACTACAGAAAACTTTGTATCAAATGTATTTCAGGAAGACTTCAAGATTTGACACAGGCACAGGGAAAAGGAACAACTAAAAAGAGCATAAACAAGGTCAGTTACAGACTCACTTCTATTTGAAATGTGTTTTTTAAAAAATTTTAGTTTTACTTTTTAAAAATGATTGAGAATTTTCTTTTCTGTAATTCAAGTCTTCTCAATCCTCTTAAAATACTTGTGAGCTGAACTGATACATTAAGGCAAATTTTGATTTTAAATACTCATTTCATTGATGAACTCTGTTTCATTTAAACTGCTAATCCAGGGAGAACATTTTTTGTAAAAAACATTTTATTGCTACAAAGGGAAACATGGTCACAAAGAGCCTTTAAGCGTATCTTAACGCAAATTACTATTCAATGTCCAATGCAGTAAAAAATACACAGAGCACAAATACTTGCCCAGTTTATATCTTCTAGGGTAAGTATTCAAAAATTGATGCACACTTGAATATTCACTCCCAAGAGCAGCATTTAAGATAAATTATTAGAATAGCTATACTAACAATACACATTTGTTATCCTTTAACACCAATAAAGTAATAAAATTAAGCTTAAAAATTATACAAACAATTTATCAGATCTAAGTTTGGTAGCTATAAAAACTAAACTAAAATAGTTTTACCTTCATTTTATTAAACAAATGTTAAACATTTAGAAATTATATAAAACAATTTTAATATGTGGAATGCATGCAACATGGGTGTTAATTCATATTTTAAGCTATTAAATGTCTTACCCTTTTTACATTAGAACCGAAATGTAAAGCTCCTTTTAAATTTAATACCTTATATTTAATTTTCTTCAGGTTGCTCAACAGGGAAATCAGCCGGTTCTTCCTTTTGCTGTTTCTTCTCTACTTCCCCCACTCCCTCTACTTCTCCCATTGCCCCTATTTCCCCTCCTTCCCCACTCCCATCTATATTTCCCTCGCCCTCTATTCCTCCTTCTCTCACTTCCTCTACTTCTTCCACCTCCTCTACTTCCCCCACTTCCTCTGCTTCTTCTTCCTCCCTCTTCATCCTCCTCTTCTTCAATAGGTT
>NW_022142376.1:0-24234 GCF_007565055.1 Rhinopithecus roxellana
AGACATAATAAATATAATAGATACAGATATAAAATATAGACATAATAGATACAGGTATAAAATATAGACATAATAGATATAATAGATATAGGTATGAAATACAGACATAATAGATATTAGATATAGGTATAAAATATAGACATATAGATGTAATAGACATAGGTATAAAATATGACATAATAGATACAATAGATATCGGTATAAAATATAGACATAAAAGATATAATAGATAGGGGTATAAAATATAGACACAATAGATATAGGTATAAAATATAGACATAGTAGATATAAGTATAAAATATAGATATAATAGAGATAATAAATATAGCTATAAAATATAAACTTAATAGATATAGGTAAAATATAGACAAAAGATATGATATATATAGCTATAAAATATAGACATAATAGATATGATAGATATAGGTATAAAAAATAGACATAATGGATAAATAAAACATAGGTATAAAATAAAGATATACTATATACAGGTATAAAATATACATAAAGATATAATAGATATAGGAATAAAATGATAAATTTATATTATAAATAATAAATATAATAGATATAATAGATATAGGTATAAAATAGAGAAACAATAGATATAGGTATAAAATATAGTTATAGTAGATATAGGTGTAAAATATCGATATAATAGTTATATATAGGTATAAAATATAGACATAATAGATGTAATAGATATAATTATAAAATATAGACATAATAGATATAGGTATAAAATATAGACATAATAGATATGATATATATAGGTAGAAAATATAGACATAATTAAGGTATATACATGGCATAAAATACACACATCATGGATATAATAGATATACGGTATCAAATTATTCAATATAATAGATATATGTATAAAATATACATACAATACATATATCTATAATATAGACATAATTGATATAAAAGGTATTGGTGTACAATGTAGACATAATAGATATAGATATAAAATACAGACATAATAGATATAATAGATATATGTATAAAATATAGACATAATAGATGTAATAGATATAGGTATAAAATATAGACATAATAGATATAATAGATATAGGTATATAATATAGACATAATACATATAATAGATAAAGGTATAAAATATAGACATAATAGATATAATAAATATAGGTATAAAATATAGACATAATAGATATAATAGATATAGGTTATGAAATATAGACAGAATCGATATAGGTATAAAATATACACATAACAGGTATAATAGATATAGGTATAAAATGTAGACATAACAGATATAATACATATAGGGATAAATTATAGACATAAAAGATATAATACATATAGGTATAAAATGTAGACATCATAGATATAATACATATAGGTATAAAATATAGACATAATAGATATAAGTATAAAATATAGACATAATAGATAGAATAGATAGAGGTATAAAATATATACATAATAGATATAGGTATAAAATATAGACATAATAGGTATAAGAGATATAGTTATAAAATATAGACAATAGTAATAATGGATATAGGTATAAAATATAGACATAATAGATATAATATATATAAGTATAAAATATAGACTTAATAGATATAATAGATATAGGTATAAAAGAGAGATACAATGGATATAGGTATAAAATATGCTAATAATAGATATAGGTGTAAAATATAGATATAATAGATATAAGAGATATAGGTATAAAATATAGACATAATAGATATAATAGATACAGGTATGAAATATAGATATAATAGATATAGTTATAAAATATAGATACAATAGACATAATAGAGGTATAAAATATAGACATAATAGATATAGGTATAAATATAGACATAATAGATATAAAAGATATAGGAACAAAATATAGACATAATAGATATAATAGATATAGGTATGAAATATAGATATAATAGATATCATATATATAGGAATAAAATATAGACATATTATATATAATAGACATAGGTATAAATATACCCAGAGTAGACATCATAGATATAGGTATAAAATATAGATATAATAGATATACGTTTAAAATATAGACGTAATAGATATAAAAGATATTGGTATAAAATATACACATAAATAGATATAGGAATAAAATATGCACATAATAGGTATAGGTATGCAATATACACATTATGTATATAATAAATAATTTATAAAATATAGACATAATACATATAGGTATAAAATATAAACATTATAGATTTAATATATATAGGTATAAAATATGGAGATAATATGTTTAATAGATGTAGGTATAATATATAGACCTGGTAGATATAATAGATATAGATATAAAATATAGACATAATAGATATAATAGATATAGACATAATAGATATAATACATATAGGTATAAAATATAGACATAATAGATATAATAGATGTAGTTTATAAAAGATAGACATAATAGATATAATAGAGGTATAAAATATGGACATAATAGATATTATAGATAGAGGTATAAAATATAGGCATAATAGATATAACAGATATAATAGACAGAGGTATAAAATATACATATAATAGATATAATAGAGTTATAAAATATAGACATAATAGATATAATTGATAGAGGTATAAAATATGGACATAATAGATATAATATATAGACGTATAAAATATAGAGATAATATATATAATAGATATAACATGCAGACATAACAGACATTATAGATATAGGTATAAAATATAGACATAATTGATAAAATAGATATAGACATAATAATATAATACATATAGGTATGAAATATAGATATAATAGATAAAATAGACATAGGTGTGAAACAACGACATAATTGATATAGGTATAAAATATAGACATAATAGGTCTAATAGAGGTATAAAAATATACAAAATAGATACAATAGATATAGGTATAATATATAGATATAATAGATATAATAGACATAGGTATAAAATATAGACATAATAATTATAATAGATATAGGTATCAAATGTAGACATAATAGATATCGGTGTAAAATAGAGACAGAAGAGATATAACAGATATACTTCTAAAATATAGACATAATCGTTAAAATAGATATATGTATAAAATATAGACATAATAGATATACGTATAAAAAGTAGATATAATAGATACTGGTATGAAATATAGACAATAGATATAATATATATAGGTATAAAATATAGATATAATAGATATAAAAAAATAAATATAATAGATATAATTGATATAGGTAAAAACATAGATATAATGTATGTAGGTATAAAATATGGTTCAAATAGATATAAGTATAAAATATAGATATAATAGATATAGGTATAATATATAGATATAATAGCTATAACAGATATAGTAATAACATACAGACATAACAGTTATAATAGATATAGTTATAAAATATAGACATAATAGATATAGGTACAATATTTAGAAATAATAGATATAATAGATATAGGTAAAAAATATAGATATAATAGATATAATTATGAAATATAGACATAATAGATATAAAAGATACAGGTATAAAATATACACATTATAGATATAGGTATAAAATATAGACATAATAGATATAATAGATACAGTTATACAATATAGACATTATAGATATCATAGATATAAGTATAAAATAAAGACATAATAGATATAGCTATAAAATATAGACATAAGAGATATAGGTATAAAAAATAGACATAATAGATATAATAGATATAGGTATAAAATATAACCATAATAGATGTTATAGATATAGGTATAAACTATACACATAATAGATATAGGTATGAAATATAGACATAATAGACATAGGTATAAAATATAGACAAAATAGACGTAATAGACATAGGTAAAAAATATAGACATAATAGATATAATAGATATTGGTATAAAATATAGACATAAAAGATATAATAGATGGGGTATAAAATACAGATAAATAGATATAGGAATAAAATAACGATATAATAGATATAATAGATATATGTATAAAAAATAGATATAATAGATACAGGTATAAAATATAGACAATAGATATAATAGATATACGTATAAAATATAGATATAATAGATAAAATTATAAAATATAAATATAATAGATATAATATGTAAAGTTATAAAATATAGATATAATAGATATCGGTATAAAATATAGTTATAATAGATATAGGTATTAAATATAGATATAATAGATATAATAGATATATGTATAAAATATAGACATAATAGATATAATAGATATAGGTATAAAATATAGACAATAGATATAATAGATATATGTATAAGTTATAGATATAATAGATATAATGGATATAGGTATCAAATATAGATATAATAGATAGAGGTATAAAATATAGATATAGTGGATATAATGGATATAGGCATAAAAAATAGACATAATAGATATAATAGATATTGGTATAAAATATAGACAAAATAGATATAATAGATATAGATATAAAATATAGACATAATAGATATAAGAGATATAGGTATAAAGTATGGACATAATTGATAAAATAGATATAGGTATAAAATATAGACATAACAGATATAATAGATATAGGTATAAAATATAGACATAAGAGATATAATAGATATAGGAATAAAAATAGACATAATTGAAATAGGTATAAAATATAGACAAAATAGATATAGGTATAAAATATAGACATAGATATAATGGATATAGGTATAAAATATAAACATAATAGATATAATAGAGATGGGTATAAAATATAGACCTAATAGATATAATAGATATAGGTGTAAAATATAGACATAGTAGATAAAATAGATGTAGGTATAAAATATAGTCATAATAGATATAATACATACAGATATAAAATATAGACATAAAAGATACAGGTATAAAATATACACATAATAGATATCCGTATAAAATATACACATATTAGATATAATAGATATAGGTACAAAATATAGACATAATAGATGCAGGTATAAAATATAGACATAATAGATACAATAGATATAGTTATAAAATACAGACATCATAGATATAATGGACATAGGTGTAAATATAGACATAATAGATACAGGAATAACATATAGACATAATAGATATAGGTATAATATTTAGACATAATAGATGTAATAGACATAGGTATAAAATATAGACATAATAGATATAATAGACATAAGTATAATATATACACATAATAGATATAATTGATATAGGTAAAAAATATAGACATAATAGATATCGGTATAAAATATGGCATAAAGATATAATACATATACGTATAAAATATACACAGAATAGATGTAATAGATATAGGTGTAAAATATAGACATAATAGATATAGATATGAAATATAGACCTAGTATATATAATTGATATAGATATAAAATATAGACATAATATATAGTTATTAAATATAGACATAATAGATAAGATTGATATGGGGTAAAATATATACATAATATATAGTTATAAAATATAGATAATAGTTAAAATAGATATAGGTATACAACATATACATAATAGATATAGGTATAATATATAGACATAATAGATATAATAGATATATTTATAAAATATACACATAATAGATATAATAGATATAGGAATAAAATATTGACGTAATAGATATAGGTATAAAATACAGACATAATAAATATAATAGATATAGTTATAAAATATAGACGTAATAGATATAAGAGATATAGTTATGAAACATAAACATAACAGATATAATAGATATGGGTATAAAATATAGACAAGAGATATAATAGATATATGTATGAAATACAGACATAATAGATGTAATAATTATAGGTATAAAATATAGACATAACAGATATGATATATATAGGTATAAAATATAGACATTATAGATATGAAAGATATACGTATAAAATATAGAGATAATACATATAATAGATATAGGTATAAAATATAGACATAATTGATATAATGACATAAGTATAAAACGTAGACATAATAGATATAATAGATACAGGTATAAAATATAGATATAATAGATATAGGTATAAAATATAGATATAATAGATATAATAGATAGACATAATAGATATAATAGATATAGGTGTAAAAGATAGATATAATAGATATAGTGGACATGGGTATCAAATATACATATAATAGATATAGGTATAAAACACAGATATAGTGCATATAATAGATATAGGTATAAAATATAGACATAATAGATATAGGTATAAAATATAGACAAAATAGATATAATAGATATAGGTATGAAATACAGACATAATAGATATTATAGATATAGGTATAATATATAGACATAATAGATATAATAGATAGACGTATAAAATATAGAAATAATTGATATAGGTATAAAATAGAGACATAATAGATATAATAGATGTAGGTATGAAATATAGACATAATAGATATAATAGATACAGGTATGAAATACAGACATAATAGATATAATAGATATAGGTGTAAAATATACACATAATTGACATGATATATATAGGTATAAAATATAGACGTAATAGATATAATAGATATAGTTATAAAATATACACATAATAGATACAATAGATATAGGTATAAAATATAAACATAATAGATATAATCAATATAGGTATAAAATATAGATGTAATAGATATAATAGATAACGGTATAAAACATAGACATATTTGATATAATAGATACAGGTATAAAAACATAGATATAATAGATATAGGTATAAAATATCGACATAATAAATATAGGTATAAAATATAGACATAATGGTTATAAGAGATATAGGTATGAAATACAGACATAATAGATTTAATAGGTATGGGTATAAAATATATATATAATAGATATAAGAGAAATGTGTATAAGATATAGACATAATCGATATAATAGATATAGGTATAAAATATATACAAAATAGATATAATAGATATAGGTATGAAATATAGACATAATGGATATAACAGATATAGGAATAAAATATAGACATAATTGAAATAGTTATAAGGTATAGACAAAATAGATACAAAAGATATCGGTATAAACATAGCCATAATTGATATAATAGATAGAGGTATAAAATATAGACATAACAGATATAGGTATAAAATATAGGCATAATAGTTACAATAGATATAGGTATAAAATATAGACATATTAGATATGATAGATATAGGTATAAAATATAGAAAGAGTAGATATAATAGATACAGTTATAAAATATAGACATAATGGATATAATAGATATAGGTATAAAATATACACATAATAGATATAATAGATATAGGTATAAAATAAAGACATAATAGATACAAGTATTAAATATGGACATAATAGATATAATAGAAATAGGTATAAAATATAGACAAAATAGATATAATAGATATACGTATCAAATATTGACATAATAATTATAATAGATATAGGTATAAAATATAGACATAATAGATATAGCTACAAAATATAGACATAATGTTTATAATAGATATAGGTATGAAATATAGACATAATAGATATCATAGGGATAGGTTTAAAATAAAGACATAATAGACATAATAGATATAGGTATAAGATATAGACATAACAGATATAATAGATATAGGTATAAAATATACACATAATAGATATAATAGATATAGGTATAAAACGAAGACATAATAGATACAAGTATTGAATATAGACATAATAGATATAATAGAAATAGGTATAAAATATAGACAAAATAGATATAATAGATATACGTATCAAATATTGACATAAAAATTATAACAGATATAGGTATAAAATATAGACATAATAGAGATACGTATAAAATACAGACAAAATAGATATAACAGATATAGGTATAAAATATTAAAATAATATATATAGTAGATATAGGTACAAAATATAGACATCATAGATATAATAGACATAGGTATAATATATAGACATAATAGATATAATAGATATACATATAAAATATAGATATAATAGATATGATAGATATAGAAATAAAATATAGATACCATATCTATAGGAATAAAATACAGATATAATAGATATAACAGATACAGGTATAAAATATAGACATAAAAGATATAATAGATATAGGAATAAAATACAAATAAAATAGATATAGGTATAAAATAAAGACATAACAGACATAATAGATATACGAATAAAATATAGACATAATAGATATAGGTATAAAATGTAGACATTATAGATATAATATCGGTATAAAATATAGACATAATAAGTATAATAGATATAGGTATAAAATATAGACATAATAGATATAATCCATATAGGTATAAAATATAGACATAATAGATATAGGTATAAAATATAGACATAGTAGATATAATTAATATAGATCTAAAATATAGACATAATAAATATAATAGATATAGGTACAAAATATAGACATAACACATATAGGTATAAAATATAGACATAATAGATATAATAGGTATAGTTATAAAATATAAACAATAGATATAGATATAAAATATAGACACAATATATATAAAAGATATAGGTATATAATATAAACATAATAGATATTGTTATAAAATATAGACATAATAGATATAACAGATATAGTTAAAAAATATAGATACAATAGATATAATACATATAAGTATAAAATATAGATATAATAGATATTGCACACATAGGTATAAAATATATATATAACAGATATAATAGATATTGGCATAAAACACAGACATAATAGATAGAATAATATAGGTATAAAGTATAGATGTAATACATATAATAGATGCAGGTATAAAATATAGATATAATAGATATAGGCATAAAATATAGATATAATAGGTATAATAGATATAGGTATAAAATATAGACATAGCAGAAATAATAGATATAAGTGTAAAATATAGAAATAATAGATATAATTGATATAGGTATAAAATATAGACAAAATCGATATAATAGATACAGGTATAAAACACAGACATAATAGATATAATAGATATAGGTATAAAATGTAGGTATAATCGATATAGGTATAAAATATAGATATAATGGATATAATATATATAGGTATAAAATATAGATATAATAAGTATAGGTAAAAAATATAGATATAATAGATATAATAGACATAGGTATAAAATATATATATTATAGATATAGCTATAAAATGTAGATATTATAGATATAATAGATATAGGTATAAAATATAGATATAATACATACAATAAGTAAGGTAAAAAATATAGGCATACTAGATATAATAGTTATCGTTATAAGATACACATTAAGTAGATATAATAGATAGTGGTATAAAATATAGACCTAATAGATAAAATAGATATAGATAAAAATATAGACATAATACATATAATAGATATAGGTTTAAAATATGGACATAATAGATATCATAGATATAGGTTTAGAATATAGACATAATAGATATAATACACATAGGTATAAAATATAAACATAGTAGATATAACAGTGAGAGATATAAAATATAGACATAATAGATATCGGTATAAAATATAACAGAAACAATACATACAGGAATAATATATAGACATAATAGATATAATAGACATAGGTATAAAATATAGACATAATAGATATAGGTATAAAATATAGTCATAGTAGACATAATAGATATAGGTATAAAATATAGACCTAGGCGGAGCAAGATGGCCGAATAGGAACAACTCCAGTCTCCAACTCCCAGCGCGAGCGACACAGAAGACCGGTGATTTCTGCATTTTCAACTGAGGTACTGGGGTCATCTCACTAGGGAGTGCCGGACAATCGGTGCTGGTCAGCTGCTGCAGCCTGACCAGCGAGAGCTGAAGCAGGGCGAGGCATCGCCTCACCTGGAAGCGCAAGGGGGAAGGGGATCCGTTTTCCTAGCCAGGGGAACTGAGACACACAACACCTGGAAAATCGGGTAACTCCCACCCCAATACTGCGCTGTAAGCATACAGGCATTCCAGGAGAATATATCCCACACCTGGCCGGGAGGGTCCCACGCCCACGAAGCCTCCCTCACTGCTAACACAGCAGTCTGCCGCGATCTATCCGCAAGGCAGCAGCGAGGCTGGGGGAGGGGCGCCCGCCATTGCTGAGGCTTAAGTAGGTAAACAAAGCCGCTGGGAAGCTCGAACTGGGTGGAGCTCACAGCAGCTCAAGGAAGCCTGCCTGTCTCTGTAGTCTCCACCTCTGGGGACAGCGCACAGCTGAAGACCAACAGGGGAAGTAGCGGGAGCCGGTGCAGACGCGAACGACTCTGTCTGACAGCTTTGGGGAGAGCCGCGGATCTCCCAACGCGGAGGTTGAGATCTGAGAACGGACAGACTGCCTGCTCAGGTGTGTCTCTGACCCCTGAGTAGCCTAGCTGGGAGAAATCCCCCACTAGGGGCAGTCTGACACCCCACACCTCACAGAGTGGAGTACACCCCTGAGAGGACACTTCCAAAGGAAGAATCAGACAGGTACACTCGCTGTTCAGCAATATTCTATCTTCGGCAACCTCTGCTGCTGATACCCAGGCAAACAGGGTCTGGAGTGGACCTCAAGCAATCTCCAACAGACCAACAGAGAGTCCTTCTGACTGTCAGAAGGAAAACTATCAAACAGGAAGGACATCTATACCAAAACCCCATCAGTACGTCACCACCATCAAAGACCAGAGACAGATAAAACCACAAAGATGGGGAAGAAGCAGGGCAGAAAAGCTGGAAATTCAAAAAATAAGAGCGCATCTCCCCCTGCAAAGGAGCGCAGCCCATCACCAGCAACGGATCAAAGCTGGTCAGAGAATGACTTGGACGAGAGGAGAGAAGAAGGCTTCAGTCCATCAAACTTCTCAGAGCTAAAGGAGGAATTACGTACCCAGCGCAAAGAAACTAAAAATCTTGAAAAAAGAGTGGAAGAATTGACAGCTAGATTCATTAATGCAGAGAAGATCATAAACGAAATGACAGAGATGAAAACCATGACACGAGAAATACGTGACAAATGCACAAGCTTCAGTAACCGACTCGATCAACTGGAAGAAAGAGTATCAGCGATTGAAGATCAAATGAATGAAATGAAGCGAGAAGAGAAACCAAAAGAAAAAAGAAGAAAAAGAAATGAGCAAAGCCTGCAAGAAGTATGGGATTACGTAAAAAGACCAAATCTACGTCTGATTGGGGTGCCTGAAAGTGAGGGGGAAAATGGAACCAAGTTGGAAAACACTCTTCAGGATATCATCCAGGAGAACTTCCCCAACCTAGTAGGGCAGGCCAACATTCAAATTCAGGAAATACAGAGAACGCCACAAAGATACTCCTCCAGAAGAGCAACTCCAAGACACATAATTGCCAGATTCACCAAAGTTGAAATGAAGGAAAAAATCTTAAGGGCAGCCAGAGAGAAAGGTCGGGTCACCCACAAAGGGAAGCCCATCAGACTAACAGCAGATCTCTCGGCAGAAACTCTACAAGCCAGAAGAGAGTGGGGGCCAATATTCAACGTTCTTAAAGAAAAGAATTTTAAACCCAGAATTTCATATCCAGCCAAACTAAGTTTCATAAGTGAAGGAGAAATAAAATCCTTTACAGATAAGCAAATGCTTAGAGATTTTGTCACCACCAGGCCTGCCTTACAAGAGACCCTGAAGGAAGCCCTAAACATGGAAAGGAACAACCGGTACCAGCCATCGCAAAAACTTGGCAAAATGTAAAGACCATCGAGGCTAGGAAGAAACTGCATCAACTAACGAGCAAAATAACCAGTTAATATCATAATGGCAGGATCAAGTTCACACATAACAATATTAACCTTAAATGTTAATGGACTAAATGCTCCAATGAAAAGACACAGACTGGCAAACTGGATTAAGAGTCAAGACCCATCAGTCTGCTGTATTCAGGAGACCCATCTCACATGCAGAGACATACATAGGCTCAAAATAAAGGGATGGAGGAAGATCTACCAAGCAAATGGAGAACAAAAAAAAGCAGGGGTTGCAATCCTAGTCTCTGATAAAACAGACTTTAAACCATCAAAGATCAAAAGAGACAAAGAAGGCCATTACATAATGGTAAAGGGATCAATTCAACAGGAAGAGCTAACTCTCCTAAATATATATGCACCCAATACAGGAGCACCCAGATTCATAAAGCAAGTCCTTAGAGACTTACAAAGAGACTTAGACTCCCATACAATAATAATGGGGGACTTCAACACTCCGCTGTCAACATTAGACAGATCAACGAGACAGAAAGTTAACAAGGATATCCAGGAATTGAACTCATCTCTGCACCAAGCGGACCTAATAGACATCTATAGAACTCTCCACCCCAAATCAACAGAATATACATTCTTCTCAGCACCACATCGCACTTATTCCAAAATTGACCACATAATTGGAAGTAAAGCACTCCTCAGCAAATGTAAAAGAACAGAAATTATAACAAACTGTCTCTCAGACCACAGTGCAATCAAACTAGAACTCAGGACTAAGAAACTCAATCAAAACCGCTCAACTACATGGAAACTGAACAACCTGCTCCTGAATGACTACTGGGTACATAACGAAATGAAAGCGGAAATAAAGATGTTCTTTGAAACCAATGAGAACAAAGATACAACATACCAGAATCTCTGGGACACATTTAAAGCAGTGTGTAGAGGGAAATTTATAGCACTAAATGCCCACAAGAGAAAGCAGGAAAGATCTAAAATTGACACTCTAACATCACAATTAAAAGAACTAGAGAGGCAAGAGCAATCACATTCAAAAGCTAGCAGAAGGCAAGAAATAACTAAGATCAGAGCAGAACTGAAGGAGATAGAGACACAAAAAACCCTCCAAAAAATCAATGAATCCAGGAGTTGGTTTTTTGAAAAGATCAACAAAATTGACAGACCGCTAGCAAGGCTAATAAAGAAAAAAAGAGAGAGGAATCAAATAGATGCAATAAAAAATGATAAAGGGGATATCACCACTGACCCCACAGAAATACAAACTACCATCAGAGAATACTATAAACGCCTCTACGCAAATCAACTAGAAAATCTAGAAGAAATGGATAATTTCCTGGACACTTACACTCTCCCAAGGCTAAACCAGGAAGAAGTTGAATCCCTGAATAGACCAATAGCAGGCTCTGAAATTGAGGCAACAATTAATAGCCTACCCACCAAAAAAAGTCCAGGACCAGATGGATTCACAGCTGAATTCTACCAGAGGTACAAGGAGGAGCTGGTACCATTCCTTCTGAAACTATTCCAATCAATAGAAAAAGAGGGAATCCTCCCTAACTCATTTTATGAGGCCAACATCATCCTGATACCAAAGCCTGGCAGAGACAAAACAAAAAAAGAGAATTTTAGACCAATATCCCTGATGAACATTGATGCAAAAATCCTCAATAAAATACTGGCAAACCGGATTCAGCAGCACATCAAAAAGCTTATCCACCATGATCAAGTGGGCTTCATCCCTGGGATGCAAGGCTGGTTCAACATTCGCAAATCAATAAACGTAATCCAGCATATAAACAGAACCAAAGACAAGAACCACATGATTGTCTCAATAGATGCAGAAAAGGCTTTTGACAAAATTCAACAGCCCTTCATGCTAAAAACGCTCAATAAATTCGGTATTGATGGAACGTACCTCAAAATAATAAGAGCTATTTATGACAAACCCACAGCTAATATCATACTGAATGGGCAAAAACTGGAAAAATTCCCTTTGAAAACTGGCACAAGACAGGGATGCCCTCTCTCACCACTCCTATTCAACATAGTGTTGGAAGTTCTGGCTAGGGCAATCAGGCAAGAGAAAGAAATCAAGGGTATCCAGTTAGGAAAAGAAGAAGTCAAATTGTCCCTGTTTGCAGATGACATGATTGTATATTTAGAAAACCCCATCGTCTCAGCCCAAAATCTCCTTAAGCTGATAAGCAACTTCAGCAAAGTCTCAGGATACAAAATTAATGTGCAAAAGTCACAAGCATTCTTATACACCAGCAACAGACAAGCAGAGAGCCAAATCAGGAATGAACTTCCATTCACAATTGCTTCAAAGAGAATCAAATACCTAGGAATCCAGCTTACAAGGGATGTAAAGGACCTCTTCAAGGAGAACTACAAACCACTGCTCAGTGAAATCAAAGAGGACACAAACAAATGGAAGAACATACCATGCTCATGGATAGGAAGAATCAATATCGTGAAAATGGCCATACTCCCCAAGGTTATTTATAGATTCAATGCCATCCCCATCAAGCTACCAATGAGTTTCTTCACAGAATTGGAAAAAACTGCTTTAAAGTTCATATGGAACCAAAAAAGAGCCCGCATTGCCAAGACAATCCTAAGTCAAAAGGACAAAGCTGGAGGCGTCACGCTACCTGACTTCAAACTATACTACAAGGCTACAGTAACCAAAACAGCATGGTACTGGTACCAAAACAGAGCTATAGACCAATGGAACAGAACAGAGTCCTCAGAAATAATACCGCACATCTACAGCCATCTGATCTTTGACAAACCTGAGAGAAACAAGAAATGGGGAAAGGATTCCCTATTTAATAAATGGTGCTGGGAAAATTGGCTAGCCATAAGTAGAAAGCTGAAACTGGATCCTTTCCTTACCCCTTATACGAAGATTAATTCAAGATGGATTAGAGACTTAAATGTTAGACCTAATACCATAAAAACCCTAGAAGAAAATCTAGGTAGTACCATTCAGGACATAGGCATGGGCAAGGACTTCATGTCTAAAACACCAAAAGCAACGGCAGCAAAAGCAAAAATTGACAAATGGGATCTAATTAAACTAAAGAGCTTTTGCACAGCAAAAGAAACTACCATCAGAGTGAACAGGCAACCTACAGAATGGGAGAAAATTTTTGCAACCTACTCATCTGACAAAGGGCTAATATCCAGAATCTACAAAGAACTCAAACAAATATACGAGAAAAAAACAAACAACCCCATCAAAAAGTGGGGAAAGGATATGAACAGACATTTCTCAAAAGAAGATATTCATACAGCCAACAGACACATGAAAAAATGCTCATCATCACTGGCCATCAGAGAAATGCAAATCAAAACCACAATGAGATACCATCTCACACCAGTTAGAATGGCAATCATTAAGAAGTCAGGAAACAACAGGTGTTGGAGAGGATGTGGAGAAATAGGAACACTTTTACACTGTTGGTGGGATTGTAAACTAGTTCAACCATTATGGAAAAGAGTATGGCAATTCCTCAAGGATCTAGAACTAGATGTACCATATGACCCAGCCATCCCACTACTGGGTATATACCCAAAGGATTATAAATTAGTCTACTACAAAGACACATGTACACGTATGTTTATTGCGGCACTATTCACAATAGCAAAGACTTGGAATCAACCCAAATGTCCATCTGTGACAGACTGGATTAAGAAAATGTGGCACATATACACCATGGAATACTATGCAGCCATAAAAAAGGATGAGTTTGCGTCCTTTGTAGGGACATGGATGCAGCTGGAAACCATCATTCTTAGCAAACTATCACAAGAAGAGAAAACCAAACACCGCATGTTCTCACTCATAGGTGGGAACTGAACAATGAGATCACTTGGACTCGGGAAGGGGAACATCACACACTGGGGTCTATCATGGGGAGGGGGGAGGGGGGAGGAGGGAGGGATTGCATTGGGGAGTTATACATGATATAAATGATGAATTGATGGGTGCTGACGAGTTGATGGGTGCAGCACCCCAACATGGCATAAGTATACATATGTAACAAACCTGCACGTTATGCACATGTACCCTAGAACTTAAAGTATAATAAAAAAAAAAAAAGGTTAAAAAAAAAAAAAAAAAAAAAAAAAATTTGAAAAAAAAAAAAAAAAAAAAAAAAAAAAAAAAAAAATATAGACCTAATAGATATAATAGATATAGGTATAAAATGTACACAAAATAGATACGATAGATATAGGTATAAAATATAGGCATAACAGATATAATATATATATGAATAAAATACAGACATAATTGAAATAAGTATAAAATGTAGACAAAATAGACATAAAGGTACAGGTATAAAATATCGACAAAATAGATATAATAGATACATGTATAAGATATATACATAATAGATACAATAGATATAGGTATAAAATATAGACATAAAAGATATAATAGAGGTATAAAATATAGACATAAAAGATATAATAGATATAGATATAAAATATAGACATAATAGATATAGTTATAAAATATAGACATATTAGATATAATAGTTAGGTATAAAATATAGACATAACGGGTATAAAAATATAGGTATGAAATACAGACATAATAGATATAATAGATATAGGTATAAAATATAGACATAATAGATATAATAATTAAAGATATGAAATATACACATAATAGATATAGGTATAAAATATAGACATATTAGATATAATAGATATAAGTATAATATATAGACAAAATAGATATCGGTAAAAAATGCAGACATAATAGATACAATAGATATAGGTATGAAATATAGACATAATAGATATAATAGTTAAAGTTATAAAATATAGACATAACAGATATAGGTATAAAATATAGAAATAATAGATATAATAGATATAGGTATAAAATATAGACATAACTGGAATAAATATATAGGTATGAAATATAGACATAATAGATAAAGTTAAAAATATAGACATAATAGATATAATGGATATAGGTATAAAATATAGACATAATAGATATAGGTATTAAATATAGACATAATAGATATAATAGAAATAACTATAAAATATAGACATAATAGATATAATCGATATAGGCATAAAATATAGACATAATAGATGTACGTATAAAACACAGACAATATAGATATAACAGTTATAGGTATAAAATATAGACATAATATATATAATAGATATAGGTATAATATATATACATAATAGTTATAATAGATATAGGTATAAAATACAGACATAATAGATATAATAGATATAGGTATAAAATACAGATATAATAGATATAATGTATATAGTTATAAAATATACATATAACAGCTATAGGTATAAAATATGGATATAATAGGTATAGGTATAAAATATACACATAATAGGTATAATACATATAGGTATAAAATAAAAATAAAATTGATATAGGTATAAAATACAGACATAACAGATATAATAGAAATTCGTATAAAATATATACATAATAGATATAGGTACAAAATGTAGTCATTATAGATATAATATAGGTTTAAAATATAGACATGATATAATCCATATAGGTATAAAATATAGACATAATAGATATAGGTATAAAATATGGACATAATAGATATAATCCATATAGGTATAAAATATAGACATAATAGATATAATAAATATAGGTCTAAAATACATAATAAATATAATAGATATAGGTACAAAATATAGACATAATACATACAGGAATAAAATATAGACCTAATTGATATAATAGGTATAGTTATAAAATATAAACATAATATATATATGTATAAAATATAGACACAATATATATAATAGATGTTGGTATAAAATGCAGACATAATAGAGAGAGTTATAAAATATAGACATAATAGATATAATATATATAGGTTAAAATATAGATACAATAGATATAATAGATATACGTATAAAATATAAATTTAATAGATATTTTAAACATAGGTATAAAATATACATATAATAGATATAATCGATATAATAGATATTGTCATAAAATACAGATATAATAGATAGAATAATATAGGTATAAAGTATCGATGTAAAATATATAATATATACAGGTATAATGTAGAGATATAACAGATATAGGTATAAAATATAGACATATTAGATATAATAGACACAGGTATACAATATAGACAAAATAGATATAATAGATATAGGTATAAAATATAGAAATAATAGATATAATAGATATAGTTATGAAATATAGACAATAGATATAATAGATATAGGTATAAGATGTAGACATAATCGATATAATAGATATAGGTATAAAATATATACATAATAGATATAATAGATATAGGTATAAAATATAGACATAATAGATATAATACATATATGTATAAGATATAGACATAACCGATATAATAGATATAGGTATGAAATATAGACATAATAGATATAATAGATATAGGTATAAAATATAGACATAATTTAAATAGGTATAAAATATCGACAAAATAGCTATAAAAGATATAGGTAAAAAATATAGACATAATAGATATAACAAATATAGGTGTAAAATATAGACATAATAGATAAAATAGATATATGTATAAGATATAGACAAAATAGATATAATAGATATAGGTATAAAATATAGACATAAAGATATAATAGATATAGGTATAAAATATAGACATAATAGATATAATAGATATAGGAAAAAGATATAGACATAATCGATATAATAGATATAGGTATAAAATATTGATATAATAAATATAATAGATATAGGTATAAAATATAGACATAATAGATATAATAGGTATAGGTATGAAATATAGATATAATAGATATAATAGATATATGTATAATATATAGAAATAAAAGATACATTAGATATAGGTATGAAATATAGACATAATAGATATTATAGACACAGATATAAAATATAGATAAAATAGATATAATAGTTACAGTTGTAAAATATGGACATAATAGATATAGATATAAAATATATACATAATAGATTTCATAGATATAGGTATAAAATATAGACATAATAGATATAACAGATATACGTATAAAATATACACATAATAGATAAAAAAGATATAGATATAAGATATAGACAGATATAGGAATAAAATATAGACAAAATAGATATAGGTATCAAATATAGACATATATATAATAGATATAGATATAAAATATAAACAGAATAGATATAGTAGAGATCGGTATAAAATATAGACCTAATAGATATAATAGATATAGATGTAAAATATAGACATAGTAGATATCGTAGATATAGGTATAAAATATAGACATAATGGATAAAATAGATATAGGTATAAAATATAGATATAATGGATATAATAGATATAGGTTTAAAATATAGACATACTAGATATAGGTATTAAATATAGACATAATAGATATAATAGAAATAGGTATAAAATATAGACATAATAGATACAATTGATATAGGAATCAAATATAGTGATAATAATTATAATAGATATAGGTGTAAAATATAGACATAATAGATATAGATACAAAATATAATCATAATGGTTATAATACATATAGGTATGAAATATAGACATAATAGATACAATAGGTATAGTTTTAAACAAAGACATAATAGATATAATAGATATAGGTAAAAGATGTAGACATAATAGATATAATAGAAAAAGGTATAAAATATAGACATAATAGCTTTAATAGATATAGGTATAAAACATTGATATAATAGATATAATAGATATAGGTATAAAATACAGACATAATGGATATAATAGATATAGGTATAAAATATAGACATAATAGATATAATCGATATAGGTATAAAATACAGACGTAATAGATATCGATATAAAACATAGACATTATAGATATAGGTATAAAATATAGTCATAGATATAATAGATATAGGTAGAAAAATGTAAAAATAATAGCTATAATAAAGATGTGTATAAAATATAAATGTAATAGATATAATAGATATAGGTGTAAAATATAGACATAGTAGATATAGTAGACAGAGGTATAAAATATAGACATAATAGATATAATATGTATAGGTATAAAATATAGACACAATAGACACAATAGATATAGGTATAAAATATAGACATAATAGATATAGGTATAACATATAGACATAATAGATATAATAGAAATAGTTATAAAATATACACATAATAGATATAATAGATATAGGTATAAAATATAGACAAAATAATTATAATAGATATATGTATGAAATATAGACAAAATAGATACAGGTATAAAATACAGACATAATAGATATAATAGATATAGGTATGAAATATAGATATAATAAATATAATAAGTATAGGCATAAAATATAGACATAGTAGATATAATTGATATATGTATAAGATATAGACATAGTAGATATAATAGATATAGGTATAAAATATAGACGTAATAGATATAGTAGATAGATGTATAAGATATACACATTATCGATATAAAAGATGTCGGTATAAAATATAGACCTAATAGATATAATAGATATAGGTATAAAATATAGACACGATTGAAATAGGTATACAATATAGACAAAAGAGATATAAGATATAGGTATAAAATATAGACATAATAGATATAATAGATATAGTATAAAATATAGACAAAATAGATATAAGAGATATATGTATAAGATATAGAAATAATCGATATAATAGATATCGGTATAAAATATAGACATAATAGACATAATAGATATAGGTATAAAATATAGACATAATAGATTTAATAGATATAGTTATAGAATATAGACACAATAGATATAATAGATATAGGTATAAAATATAGACCTAATAAATATCGGCATAAAATATAGACATAATAGATTTAATATAGTTATAAAACATAGATATAATGGATATAATAGATATAGGTATAAAATATAGACATAATAGATATAATATCCGTATAAATTATAGACATAATAGATATAGGTATTAAATATAGACATAAGAGAAATAAGTATAAAATATAGACATAATAGATATAATAGATATAGGTATAAAATACAGACATAGTAGATATGATAGATATTGGCATAAAAGATAGACATCATAGATATAATAGATATAGATATAATATAGAGACATAATAGATATAAAAGATATAGGTATAAAATATGGACGTAATAGATATAATAGATATAGGTTTAAAATATAGACATATTAGATATTATAGATATAGGTATAAAATATAGTCAGAGTAGATATAATAGATATAGGTATTAAATAAAGACATAATAGATATCGGTATAAAATATACACATAATAAATATAATAGATATAGTTATAAAATATAGACATATTACATATAATAGATACAGGTATAAAATATAATCAGAGTAGATATAATAGATATAGGTATAAAATATAGCCATAATAGATATCGGTATAAAATATAGACATAATGGATATAATAGATATAGGTATAAAATGTAGACATAACTGGTATAGAAATGTAGGTAAGAAATATAGACATAATAGATATAGGTATAAAATATACACATAATAGATTTAATAGATATATGTACAAGATACAGACATAATAGATATAATAGATATAGGTATATAATATAGACATAATACATATAATAGATATAGGTATAAAAATATAGACATAATAGATATAGGTATAAAATATCGACATAATAGATATAATAGATATAGGTAGTAATATAGACATAAAGATATAGGTATAAAATATAGACATATTAGATATAATAATTATAGGTATAAAATATAGACATAATAGATATAATAGATATAGGAATAAAATACAGACAGATACAACAGATATAGATATAAAATAAAGACATAATAGATATAGGTATAAAATATAGACATATTAGATATAACAATTAGAGGTATAAAATATAGACATAATAGATATATTAGATATTGGTATAAAATATAGACATAATAGATATAGATATACAATATAGACTAAATAGATTTAATAGATATAGGTATAAAATATAGACATAATAGATATAATAGACATAGGTATAAAATATAGACATAATGGATATCGGTTTAAAATATAGACATAATAGATTTACTATGTATAGTTATAAAATATAGACATAATAGATATAATAGATATAGGTATAAAAATATAGACTTATGAGATATTGTTATACAATACAGACATAATAGATATAATATATATAGGTATATAATACAGACATAATAGACATAATGGATATAGATATAAAATATAGACATAATAGATATAATAGATATAGGTAAAAATATAGGCATGATAGATATAATAGAGGTATAAAATACAGACATAATAGATATAATTGATAGAATTATAAAATATAGACTTAATAGATATAATAGATAGAGGGATAAAATATAGACAAAATAGATATAATAATTATAGGTATAAAATACAGACATAATAGATATAATAGATATAGGTATAAAATATAGACATAATAGATATAATAGATATAGGTATAAACATAGACGTAATAGATATAGGTATCAAATATAGACATAATAGATGTAAAGGATGTAGGAATGAAATATAGACATAATTGGTATAATAGATATAGGTATAAATTATAGACATAATAGGTATAATTGATATAGGTATAAAATATAGACATAATAGATATAGGTATAAAATAGGACATAATAGTTATAATCGATATACGTATAAAATATAGATATAATAGATATAATAGATATAGTTATAAAACTTAGACATAAAAGACCTAGTAGATACAGGTATAAAATATAGATATAATAGATATAGTTTATAAAATATAGTTATAATAGATATAATAGATGCACGTATAAAAAATGGATATAATAGATTCAGTTATAAAGTATAGACAATAGATATAATAGATATAGGCTATAAAATATAGATATAATAGATATAATATAAAATATAAATATAATAGATATAAAGTTATAGGTATAAAATACAGTATATAATAGATATAGATATAGGTATACAAATATAGATATAAAGATATAATAGATAAAGGTATAAAATATAAACATAATAGATACAATAGATATGGTATAAAATATAGACGTAATAGATAAAGGTATAAAATACAGACATAATAGATATAATAGATATATGTATAAGATGTAGACATAATCAATATAATAGATATAGGTGTAAAATATAGACATAATAGATATAGGTATAATCTTTAGACATAATAGATAATAGATACAGGTAAAACATATAGACATAATAGATATAATAGATATACGTAAAATATACACATAAAAGATATAATAGATATAGATAAAAACATAGACATAATAGATATAATAGATAGAGGTATAAAATATAGATAATATATAGGTATAAAATAGATATATATAATAGATAGATAGAGATATAAAAATATAGATATAATAGATATAATGGATATGGGTATCAAATACACCTGTAATAGATACAGGTATCAAATATAGATATAGTGCAATAACAGATGTAGGTATAAAATATAGACATAATAGATATAATAGATATAGGTAAAACAATACAGACATAATTGATATAATAGATATAGGTATAAAATGTAGTCATAATAAATATAATAGATATAGGTTTAAAATATAGACATAATAGATATAATAGATATATGAGTAAAATGTAGACATAATAGATATAATAGATATAGGTATAAAATATAGGCAGAATAGATATAGATATAAAATACAGACATAATAGATATAATAGACATAGGTATAAAATATACACATAATAGATAAAAGAGATATAGGTATAAAATGTAGACATAATAGATATAATACATATAGGTATAAAATATAGACGTAATAGATATAGGTATAAAATATATACATAATAGATATAAGAGATATAGTTGTAAAATACAGACATAATAGTTATAATGGATATAGGTATAAAATATAGACATGATAGATATAATATATATAAGTATAAAATATAGACTTAATAGATATAATAGATATAGGTATAAAATGTAGACATAACAGATATAATAGTTATCGGTATAATATCTAGACATAATCGGTATAATAGATACACGTATAAAATATAGACATAATAGATATAGGTATAAAATTATATATAGATATAATCGATATATGTATAAAAAACAGATATAATATATACAGGTATGAAACATAGACAATAGATATAATAGATATAGGTAGGAAATATAGATATAATAGATATAATTGTAAAATATAAATAATAGATATAATAGATATAGGAAAAAATAAAGATATAATGGATATAGGTATAAAATATGTTTATAATAGATATAAGTATAAAATATAGATATAATAGGTATAATAATATAGGCAGAAAATATAGACATAATAGATATGTTAGATATATGTATAAAATATAGATATAATAGATATAATAGATTACGCATAAAATATAGATATATAGGTATAGGTATAAAATATAGATATAATAGACATAATAGATATAGGTATAAAATACAGACATAATAGATATAGTAGATATAAGTATAATATAGATAAGAGA
>NW_022142377.1:0-29604 GCF_007565055.1 Rhinopithecus roxellana
GATATGATATATATAGGTAGAAAATATAGACATAATTAATGTGATAAATATAGGCATAAAATACACACATAATGGATATAATAGATATAGGTATCAAATATCAATATAATAGATATATGTATAAAATATACATACAATACATATAGCTATAATATAGACATAATTGATATAAAGGTATTGGTGTACATGTAGACATAATAGATATAGATATAAATACAGACATAATAGATATAATAGATATATGTATAAAATATAGACATAATAGATGTAATAGATATAGGTATAAAATATAGACATTAGATATAATAGATATAGGTATATAATATAGACATAATACATATAATAGATAAAGGTATAAAATATAGACATAATAGAATATAATATAGGTATAAAATATAGACATAATAGATATAATAGATATAGGTATGAAATATAGACAGAATCGATATAGGTATAAAATATACACATAACAGGTATAATAGATATAGGTATAAAATGTAGACATAACAGATATAATACATATAGGGATAAATTATAGACATAAAAGATATAATACATATAGGTATAAAATGTAGACATCATAGATATAATACATATAGGTATAAAATATAGACATAATAGATATAAGTATAAAATATAGACATAATAGATAGAATAGATGAGGTATAAAATATATACATAATAGATATAGGTATAAAATATAGACATAATAGGTATAAGAGATATAGTTATAAAATATAGACAATAGTAATAATGGATATAGGTATAAAATATAGACATAATAGATAATATATATAAGTATAAAATATAGACTTAATAGATATAATAGATATAGGTATAAAAGAGAGATACAATGGATATAGGTATAAAATATGCTAATAATAGATATAGGTGTAAAATATAGATATAATAGATATAAGAGATATAGGTATAAAATATAGACATAATAGATATAATAGATACAGGTATGAAATATAGATATAATAGATATAGTTATAAAATATAGATACAATAGACATAATAGAGGTATAAAATATAGACATAATAGATATAGGTATAAAATATAGACATAATAGATATAAAAGATATAGGAACAAAATATAGACATAATAGATATAATAGATATAGGTATGAAATATAGATATAATAGATATCATATATATAGGAATAAAATATAGACATATTATATATAATAGACATAGGTATAAATATACCCAGAGTAGACATCATAGATATAGGTATAAAATATAGATATAATAGATATACGTTTAAAATATAGACGTAATAGATATAAAAGATATTGGTATAAAATATACACATAATAGATATAGGAATAAAATATGCACATAATAGGTATAGGTATGCAATATACACATTATGTATATAATAAATAATTTATAAAATATAGACATAATACATATAGGTATAAAATATAAACATTATAGATTTAATATATATAGGTATAAAATATGGAGATAATATGTTTAATAGATGTAGGTATAATATATAGACCTGGTAGATATAATAGATATAGATATAAAATATAGACATAATAGATATAATAGATATAGACATAATAGATATAATACATATAGGTATAAAATATAGACATAATAGATATAATAGATGTAGTTATAAAAGATAGACATAATAGATATAATAGAGGTATAAAATATGGACATAATAGATATTATAGATAGAGGTATAAAATATAGGCATAATAGATATAACAGATATAATAGACAGAGGTATAAAATATACATATAATAGATATAATAGAGTTATAAAATATAGACATAATAGATATAATTGATAGAGGTATAAAATATGGACATAATAGATATAATATATAGACGTATAAAATATAGAGATAATATATATAATAGATATAACATGCAGACATAACAGACATTATAGATATAGGTATAAAATATAGACATAATTGATAAAATAGATATAGACATAATAAAATAATACATATAGGTATGAAATATAGATATAATAGATAAAATAGACATAGGTGTGAAACAACGACATAATTGATATAGGTATAAAATATAGACATAATAGGTCTAATAGAGGTATAAAATATATACAAAATAGATACAATAGATATAGGTATAATATATAGATATAATAGATATAATAGACATAGGTATAAAATATAGACATAATAATTATAATAGATATAGGTATCAAATGTAGACATAATAGATATCGGTGTAAAATAGAGACAGAAGAGATATAACAGATATACTTCTAAAATATAGACATAATCGTTAAAATAGATATATGTATAAAATATAGACATAATAGATATACGTATAAAAAGTAGATATAATAGATACTGGTATGAAATATAGACAATAGATATAATATATATAGGTATAAATATAGATATAATAGATATAAAAAAAATAAATATAATAGATATAATTGATATAGGTAAAAACATAAATATAATGTATGTAGGTATAAAATATGGTTCAAATAGATATAAGTATAAAATATAGATATAATAGATATAGGTATATATATAGATATAATAGCTATAACAGATATAGTAATAACATACAGACATAACAGTTATAATAGATATAGTTATAAAATATAGACATAATAGATATAGGTACAATATTTAGAAATAATAGATATAATAGATATAGGTAAAAAATATAGATATAATAGATATAATTATGAAATATAGACATAATAGATATAAAAGATACAGGTAAAATATACACATTATAGATATAGGTATAAAATATAGACATAATAGATAATAGATACAGTTATACAATATAGACATTATAGATATCATAGATATAAGTATAAAATAAAGACATAATAGATATAGCTATAAAATATAGACATAAGAGATATAGGTATAAAAAATAGACATAATAGATATAATAGATATAGGTATAAATATAACCATAATAGATGTTATAGATATAGGTATAAACTATACACATAATAGATATAGGTATGAAATATAGACATAATAGACATAGGTATAAAATATAGACAAAATAGACGTAATAGACATAGGTAAAAAATAGACAATAGATATAATAGATATTGGTATAAAATATAGACATAAAAGATATAATAGATGGGGTATAAAATACAGATAAATAGATATAGGAATAAAATAACGATATAATAGATAATAGATATATGTATAAAAAATAGATATAATAGATACAGGTATAAAATATAGACAATAGATAATAGTACGTATAAAATATAGATATAATAGATAAAATTATAAAATATAAATATAATAGATATAATATGTAAAGTTATAAAATATAGATATAATAGATATCGGTATAAAATATAGTTATAATAGATATAGGTATTAAATATAGATATAATAGATATAATAGATATGTATAAAATATAGACATAATAGATATAATAGATATAGGTATAAAATATAGACAATAGATATAATAGATATATGTATAAGTTATAGATATAATAGATATAATGGATATAGGTATCAAATATAGATATAATAGATAGAGGTATAAAATATAGATATAGTGGATATAATGGATATAGGCATAAAAAATAGACATAATAGATATAATAGATATGGGTATAAAATATAGACAAAATAGATATAATAGATATAGATATAAAATATAGACATAATAGATATAAGAGATATAGGTATAAAGTATGGACATAATGATAAAATAGATATAGGTATAAAATATAGACATACAGATATAATAGATATAGGTATAAAATATAGGACATAAGAGATATAATAGATATAGGAATAAAATATAGACATAATTGAAATAGTATAAAATATAGACAAAATAGATATAGGTATAAATATAGACATAGATATAATGGATATAGGTATAAAATATAAACATAATAGATATAATATAGATGGGTATAAAATATAGACCTAATAGATATAATAGATATAGGTGTAAAATATAGACATAGTAGATAAAATAGATGTAGGTATAAAATATAGTCATAATAGATATAATACATACAGATATAAAATATAGACATAAAAGATACAGGTATAAAATATACACATAATAGATATCCGTATAAAATATACACATATTAGATATAATAGATATAGGTACAAAATATAGACATAATAGATGCAGGTATAAAATATAGACATAATAGATACAATAGATATAGTTATAAAATACAGACATCATAGATATAATGGACATAGGTGTAATATATAGACATAATAGATACAGGAATAACATATAGACATAATAGATATAGTATAATATTTAGACATAATAGATGTAATAGACATAGGTATAAAATATAGACATAATAGATATAATAGACATAAGTATAATATATACACATAATAGATATAATTGATATAGGTAAAAAATATAGACATAATAGATATCGGTATAAAATATGGCATAAAGATATAATACATATACGTATAAATATACACAGAATAGATGTAATAGATATAGGTGTAAATATAGACATAATAGATATAGATATGAAATATAGACCTAGTATATATAATGATATAGATATAAAATATAGACATAATATATAGTTATTAAATATAGACATAATAGATAAGATTGATATGGGGTAAAATATATACATAATATATAGTTATAAAATATAGATAATAGTTAAAATAGATATAGGTATACAACATATACATAATAGATATAGGTATAATATATAGACATAATAGATATAATAGATATATTTATAAAATATACACATAATAGATATAATAGATATAGGAATAAAATATTGACGTAATAGATATAGGTATAAAATACAGACATAATAAATATAATAGATATAGTTATAAAATATAGACGTAATAGATATAAGAGATATAGTTATGAAACATAAACATAACAGATATAATAGATATGGGTATAAAATATAGACAAGAGATATAATAGATATATGTATGAAATACAGACATAATAGATGTAATAATTATAGGTATAAAATATAGACATAACAGATATGATATATATAGGTATAAAATATAGACATTATAGATATGAAGATATACGTATAAAATATAGAGATAATACATATAATAGATATAGGTATAAAATATAGACATAATTGATATAATGACATAAGTATAAAACGTAGACATAATAGATATAATAGATACAGGTATAAAATATAGATATAATAGATATAGGTATAAAATATAGATATAATAGATATAATAGATAGACATAATAGATATAATAGATATAGGTGTAAAAGATAGATATAATAGATATAGTGGACATGGGTATCAAATATACATATAATAGATATAGGTATAAAACACAGATATAGTGCATATAATAGATATAGGTATAAAATATAGACATAATAGATATAGGTATAAAATATAGACATAATAGATATAATAGACAAAGATATAAATATAGACATAATAGATAAAATAGATATTGGTATAAAATATAGACATAATAGTTATAGGTATAATATACAGACATAATAGATATAATAGATATAGTTACAAAATATAGACATAATAGATATAATAGATATAGGAATAAAATAAAGATAATAGATATAATAGATAATGATATAAAATATCGACATAATAGATATAATAGATATTGGTATAAAATACAGACATAATAGATATAGGTGTAAAATATAGACATAATAGATATTATAGATATATGTATAAAATATAGACATAATAGATATAATAGAGGTATAAAATATAGACATAATAGATATAGGTATAAAATATAGGTATAAGAGATATAATAGATATAGGTATAAAATATAGATAATAATAGATATAATAGATATAGGTATAAAATATAGACATAATAGATATAGGTATAAAATATAGACAAAATAGATATAATAGATATAGGTATGAAATACAGACATAATAGATATTATAGATATAGGTATAATATATAGACATAATAGATATAATAGATAGACGTATAAAATATAGAAATAATTGATATAGGTATAAAATAGAGACATAATAGATATAATAGATGTAGGTATGAAATATAGACATAATAGATATAATAGATACAGGTATGAAATACAGACATAATAGATATAATAGATATAGGTGTAAAATATACACATAATTGACATGATATATATAGGTATAAAATATAGACGTAATAGATATAATAGATATAGTTATAAAATATACACATAATAGATACAATAGATATAGGTATAAAATATAAACATAATAGATATAATCAATATAGGTATAAATATAGATGTAATAGATATAATAGATAACGGTATAAAACATAGACATATTTGATATAATAGATACAGGTATAAAACATAGATATAATAGATATAGGTATAAAATATCGACATAATAAATATAGGTATAAAATATAGACATAATGGTTATAAGAGATATAGGTATGAAATACAGACATAATAGATTTAATAGGTATGGGTATAAAATATATATATAATAGATATAAGAGAAATGTGTATAAGATATAGACATAATCGATATAATAGATATAGGTATAAAATATATACAAAATAGATATAATAGATATAGGTATGAAATATAGACATAATGGATATAACAGATATAGGAATAAAATATAGACATAATTGAAATAGTTATAAGGTATAGACAAAATAGATACAAAAGATATCGGTATAAACATAGCCATAATTGATATAATAGATAGAGGTATAAAATATAGACATAACAGATATAGGTATAAAATATAGGCATAATAGTTACAATAGATATAGGTATAAAATATAGACATATTAGATATGATAGATATAGGTATAAAATATAGAAAGAGTAGATATAATAGATACAGTTATAAATATAGACATAATGGATATAATAGATATAGGTATAAAATATACACATAATAGATATAATAGATATAGGTATAAAATAAAGACATAATAGATACAAGTATTAAATATGGACATAATAGATATAATAGAAATAGGTATAAAATATAGACAAAATAGATATAATAGATATACGTATCAAATATTGACATAATAATTATAATAGATATAGGTATAAAATATAGACATAATAGATATAGCTACAAAATATAGACATAATGTTTATAATAGATATAGGTATGAAATATAGACATAATAGATATCATAGGGATAGGTTTAAAATAAAGACATAATAGACATAATAGATATAGGTATAAGATATAGACATAACAGATATAATAGATATAGGTATAAAATATACACATAATAGATATAATAGATATAGGTATAAAACGAAGACATAATAGATACAAGTATTGAATATAGACATAATAGATATAATAGAAATAGGTATAAAATATAGACAAAATAGATATAATAGATATACGTATCAAATATTGACATAAAAATTATAACAGATATAGGTATAAAATATAGACATAATAGAGATACGTATAAAATACAGACAAAATAGATATAACAGATATAGGTATAAAATATTAAAATAATATATATAGTAGATATAGGTACAAAATATAGACATCATAGATATAATAGACATAGGTATAATATATAGACATAATAGATATAATAGATATACATATAAAATATAGATATAATAGATATGATAGATATAGAAATAAAATATAGATACCATATCTATAGGAATAAAATACAGATATAATAGATATAACAGATACAGGTATAAAATATAGACATAAAAGATATAATAGATATAGGAATAAAATACAAATAAAATAGATATAGGTATAAAATAAAGACATAACAGACATAATAGATATACGAATAAAATATAGACATAATAGATATAGGTATAAAATGTAGACATTATAGATATAATATCGGTATAAAATATAGACATAATAAGTATAATAGATATAGGTATAAAATATAGACATAATAGATATAATCCATATAGGTATAAAATATAGACATAATAGATATAGGTATAAAATATAGACATAGTAGATATAATTAATATAGATCTAAAATATAGACATAATAAATATAATAGATATAGGTACAAAATATAGACATAACACATATAGGTATAAAATATAGACATAATAGATATAATAGGTATAGTTATAAAATATAAACAATAGATATAGATATAAAATATAGACACAATATATATAAAAGATATAGGTATATAATATAAACATAATAGATATTGTTATAAAATATAGACATAATAGATATAACAGATATAGTTAAAAAATATAGATACAATAGATATAATACATATAAGTATAAAATATAGATATAATAGATATTGCACACATAGGTATAAAATATATATATAACAGATATAATAGATATTGGCATAAAACACAGACATAATAGATAGAATAATATAGGTATAAAGTATAGATGTAATACATATAATAGATGCAGGTATAAAATATAGATATAATAGATATAGGCATAAAATATAGATATAATAGGTATAATAGATATAGGTATAAAATATAGACATAGCAGAAATAATAGATATAAGTGTAAAATATAGAAATAATAGATATAATTGATATAGGTATAAAATATAGACAAAATCGATATAATAGATACAGGTATAAAACACAGACATAATAGATATAATAGATATAGGTATAAAATGTAGGTATAATCGATATAGGTATAAAATATAGATATAATGGATATAATATATATAGGTATAAAATATAGATATAATAAGTATAGGTAAAAAATATAGATATAATAGATATAATAGACATAGGTATAAAATATATATATTATAGATATAGCTATAAAATGTAGATATTATAGATATAATAGATATAGGTATAAAATATAGATATAATACATACAATAAGTAAGGTAAAAAATATAGGCATACTAGATATAATAGTTATCGTTATAAGATACACATTAAGTAGATATAATAGATAGTGGTATAAAATATAGACCTAATAGATAAAATAGATATAGATAAAAATATAGACATAATACATATAATAGATATAGGTTTAAAATATGGACATAATAGATATCATAGATATAGGTTTAGAATATAGACATAATAGATATAATACACATAGGTATAAAATATAAACATAGTAGATATAACAGTGAGAGATATAAAATATAGACATAATAGATATCGGTATAAAATATAACAGAAACAATACATACAGGAATAATATATAGACATAATAGATATAATAGACATAGGTATAAAATATAGACATAATAGATATAGGTATAAAATATAGTCATAGTAGACATAATAGATATAGGTATAAAATATAGACCTAGGCGGAGCAAGATGGCCGAATAGGAACAACTCCAGTCTCCAACTCCCAGCGCGAGCGACACAGAAGACCGGTGATTTCTGCATTTTCAACTGAGGTACTGGGGTCATCTCACTAGGGAGTGCCGGACAATCGGTGCTGGTCAGCTGCTGCAGCCTGACCAGCGAGAGCTGAAGCAGGGCGAGGCATCGCCTCACCTGGAAGCGCAAGGGGGAAGGGGATCCGTTTTCCTAGCCAGGGGAACTGAGACACACAACACCTGGAAAATCGGGTAACTCCCACCCCAATACTGCGCTGTAAGCATACAGGCATTCCAGGAGAATATATCCCACACCTGGCCGGGAGGGTCCCACGCCCACGAAGCCTCCCTCACTGCTAACACAGCAGTCTGCCGCGATCTATCCGCAAGGCAGCAGCGAGGCTGGGGGAGGGGCGCCCGCCATTGCTGAGGCTTAAGTAGGTAAACAAAGCCGCTGGGAAGCTCGAACTGGGTGGAGCTCACAGCAGCTCAAGGAAGCCTGCCTGTCTCTGTAGTCTCCACCTCTGGGGACAGCGCACAGCTGAAGACCAACAGGGGAAGTAGCGGGAGCCGGTGCAGACGCGAACGACTCTGTCTGACAGCTTTGGGGAGAGCCGCGGATCTCCCAACGCGGAGGTTGAGATCTGAGAACGGACAGACTGCCTGCTCAGGTGTGTCTCTGACCCCTGAGTAGCCTAGCTGGGAGAAATCCCCCACTAGGGGCAGTCTGACACCCCACACCTCACAGAGTGGAGTACACCCCTGAGAGGACACTTCCAAAGGAAGAATCAGACAGGTACACTCGCTGTTCAGCAATATTCTATCTTCGGCAACCTCTGCTGCTGATACCCAGGCAAACAGGGTCTGGAGTGGACCTCAAGCAATCTCCAACAGACCAACAGAGAGTCCTTCTGACTGTCAGAAGGAAAACTATCAAACAGGAAGGACATCTATACCAAAACCCCATCAGTACGTCACCACCATCAAAGACCAGAGACAGATAAAACCACAAAGATGGGGAAGAAGCAGGGCAGAAAAGCTGGAAATTCAAAAAATAAGAGCGCATCTCCCCCTGCAAAGGAGCGCAGCCCATCACCAGCAACGGATCAAAGCTGGTCAGAGAATGACTTGGACGAGAGGAGAGAAGAAGGCTTCAGTCCATCAAACTTCTCAGAGCTAAAGGAGGAATTACGTACCCAGCGCAAAGAAACTAAAAATCTTGAAAAAAGAGTGGAAGAATTGACAGCTAGATTCATTAATGCAGAGAAGATCATAAACGAAATGACAGAGATGAAAACCATGACACGAGAAATACGTGACAAATGCACAAGCTTCAGTAACCGACTCGATCAACTGGAAGAAAGAGTATCAGCGATTGAAGATCAAATGAATGAAATGAAGCGAGAAGAGAAACCAAAAGAAAAAAGAAGAAAAAGAAATGAGCAAAGCCTGCAAGAAGTATGGGATTACGTAAAAAGACCAAATCTACGTCTGATTGGGGTGCCTGAAAGTGAGGGGGAAAATGGAACCAAGTTGGAAAACACTCTTCAGGATATCATCCAGGAGAACTTCCCCAACCTAGTAGGGCAGGCCAACATTCAAATTCAGGAAATACAGAGAACGCCACAAAGATACTCCTCCAGAAGAGCAACTCCAAGACACATAATTGCCAGATTCACCAAAGTTGAAATGAAGGAAAAAATCTTAAGGGCAGCCAGAGAGAAAGGTCGGGTCACCCACAAAGGGAAGCCCATCAGACTAACAGCAGATCTCTCGGCAGAAACTCTACAAGCCAGAAGAGAGTGGGGGCCAATATTCAACGTTCTTAAAGAAAAGAATTTTAAACCCAGAATTTCATATCCAGCCAAACTAAGTTTCATAAGTGAAGGAGAAATAAAATCCTTTACAGATAAGCAAATGCTTAGAGATTTTGTCACCACCAGGCCTGCCTTACAAGAGACCCTGAAGGAAGCCCTAAACATGGAAAGGAACAACCGGTACCAGCCATCGCAAAAACTTGGCAAAATGTAAAGACCATCGAGGCTAGGAAGAAACTGCATCAACTAACGAGCAAAATAACCAGTTAATATCATAATGGCAGGATCAAGTTCACACATAACAATATTAACCTTAAATGTTAATGGACTAAATGCTCCAATTAAAAGACACAGACTGGCAAACTGGATTAAGAGTCAAGACCCATCAGTCTGCTGTATTCAGGAGACCCATCTCACATGCAGAGACATACATAGGCTCAAAATAAAGGGATGGAGGAAGATCTACCAAGCAAATGGAGAACAAAAAAAAGCAGGGGTTGCAATCCTAGTCTCTGATAAAACAGACTTTAAACCATCAAAGATCAAAAGAGACAAAGAAGGCCATTACATAATGGTAAAGGGATCAATTCAACAGGAAGAGCTAACTCTCCTAAATATATATGCACCCAATACAGGAGCACCCAGATTCATAAAGCAAGTCCTTAGAGACTTACAAAGAGACTTAGACTCCCATACAATAATAATGGGGGACTTCAACACTCCGCTGTCAACATTAGACAGATCAACGAGACAGAAAGTTAACAAGGATATCCAGGAATTGAACTCATCTCTGCACCAAGCGGACCTAATAGACATCTATAGAACTCTCCACCCCAAATCAACAGAATATACATTCTTCTCAGCACCACATCGCACTTATTCCAAAATTGACCACATAATTGGAAGTAAAGCACTCCTCAGCAAATGTAAAAGAACAGAAATTATAACAAACTGTCTCTCAGACCACAGTGCAATCAAACTAGAACTCAGGACTAAGAAACTCAATCAAAACCGCTCAACTACATGGAAACTGAACAACCTGCTCCTGAATGACTACTGGGTACATAACGAAATGAAAGCGGAAATAAAGATGTTCTTTGAAACCAATGAGAACAAAGATACAACATACCAGAATCTCTGGGACACATTTAAAGCAGTGTGTAGAGGGAAATTTATAGCACTAAATGCCCACAAGAGAAAGCAGGAAAGATCTAAAATTGACACTCTAACATCACAATTAAAAGAACTAGAGAGGCAAGAGCAATCACATTCAAAAGCTAGCAGAAGGCAAGAAATAACTAAGATCAGAGCAGAACTGAAGGAGATAGAGACACAAAAAACCCTCCAAAAAATCAATGAATCCAGGAGTTGGTTTTTTGAAAAGATCAACAAAATTGACAGACCGCTAGCAAGGCTAATAAAGAAAAAAAGAGAGAGGAATCAAATAGATGCAATAAAAAATGATAAAGGGGATATCACCACTGACCCCACAGAAATACAAACTACCATCAGAGAATACTATAAACGCCTCTACGCAAATCAACTAGAAAATCTAGAAGAAATGGATAATTTCCTGGACACTTACACTCTCCCAAGGCTAAACCAGGAAGAAGTTGAATCCCTGAATAGACCAATAGCAGGCTCTGAAATTGAGGCAACAATTAATAGCCTACCCACCAAAAAAAGTCCAGGACCAGATGGATTCACAGCTGAATTCTACCAGAGGTACAAGGAGGAGCTGGTACCATTCCTTCTGAAACTATTCCAATCAATAGAAAAAGAGGGAATCCTCCCTAACTCATTTTATGAGGCCAACATCATCCTGATACCAAAGCCTGGCAGAGACACAACAAAAAAAGAGAATTTTAGACCAATATCCCTGATGAACATTGATGCAAAAATCCTCAATAAAATACTGGCAAACCGGATTCAGCAGCACATCAAAAAGCTTATCCACCATGATCAAGTGGGCTTCATCCCTGGGATGCAAGGCTGGTTCAACATTCGCAAATCAATAAACGTAATCCAGCATATAAACAGAACCAAAGACAAGAACCACATGATTGTCTCAATAGATGCAGAAAAGGCTTTTGACAAAATTCAACAGCCCTTCATGCTAAAAACGCTCAATAAATTCGGTATTGATGGAACGTACCTCAAAATAATAAGAGCTATTTATGACAAACCCACAGCTAATATCATACTGAATGGGCAAAAACTGGAAAAATTCCCTTTGAAAACTGGCACAAGACAGGGATGCCCTCTCTCACCACTCCTATTCAACATAGTGTTGGAAGTTCTGGCTAGGGCAATCAGGCAAGAGAAAGAAATCAAGGGTATCCAGTTAGGAAAAGAAGAAGTCAAATTGTCCCTGTTTGCAGATGACATGATTGTATATTTAGAAAACCCCATCGTCTCAGCCCAAAATCTCCTTAAGCTGATAAGCAACTTCAGCAAAGTCTCAGGATACAAAATTAATGTGCAAAAGTCACAAGCATTCTTATACACCAGCAACAGACAAGCAGAGAGCCAAATCAGGAATGAACTTCCATTCACAATTGCTTCAAAGAGAATCAAATACCTAGGAATCCAGCTTACAAGGGATGTAAAGGACCTCTTCAAGGAGAACTACAAACCACTGCTCAGTGAAATCAAAGAGGACACAAACAAATGGAAGAACATACCATGCTCATGGATAGGAAGAATCAATATCGTGAAAATGGCCATACTCCCCAAGGTTATTTATAGATTCAATGCCATCCCCATCAAGCTACCAATGAGTTTCTTCACAGAATTGGAAAAAACTGCTTTAAAGTTCATATGGAACCAAAAAAGAGCCCGCATTGCCAAGACAATCCTAAGTCAAAAGGACAAAGCTGGAGGCGTCACGCTACCTGACTTCAAACTATACTACAAGGCTACAGTAACCAAAACAGCATGGTACTGGTACCAAAACAGAGATATAGACCAATGGAACAGAACAGAGTCCTCAGAAATAATACCGCACATCTACAGCCATCTGATCTTTGACAAACCTGAGAGAAACAAGAAATGGGGAAAGGATTCCCTATTTAATAAATGGTGCTGGGAAAATTGGCTAGCCATAAGTAGAAAGCTGAAACTGGATCCTTTCCTTACCCCTTATACGAAGATTAATTCAAGATGGATTAGAGACTTAAATGTTAGACCTAATACCATAAAAACCCTAGAAGAAAATCTAGGTAGTACCATTCAGGACATAGGCATGGGCAAGGACTTCATGTCTAAAACACCAAAAGCAACGGCAGCAAAAGCAAAAATTGACAAATGGGATCTAATTAAACTAAAGAGCTTTTGCACAGCAAAAGAAACTACCATCAGAGTGAACAGGCAACCTACAGAATGGGAGAAAATTTTTGCAACCTACTCATCTGACAAAGGGCTAATATCCAGAATCTACAAAGAACTCAAACAAATATACGAGAAAAAAACAAACAACCCCATCAAAAAGTGGGGAAAGGATATGAACAGACATTTCTCAAAAGAAGATATTCATACAGCCAACAGACACATGAAAAAATGCTCATCATCACTGGCCATCAGAGAAATGCAAATCAAAACCACAATGAGATACCATCTCACACCAGTTAGAATGGCAATCATTAAGAAGTCAGGAAACAACAGGTGTTGGAGAGGATGTGGAGAAATAGGAACACTTTTACACTGTTGGTGGGATTGTAAACTAGTTCAACCATTATGGAAAAGAGTATGGCAATTCCTCAAGGATCTAGAACTAGATGTACCATATGACCCAGCCATCCCACTACTGGGTATATACCCAAAGGATTATAAATTAGTCTACTACAAAGACACATGTACACGTATGTTTATTGCGGCACTATTCACAATAGCAAAGACTTGGAATCAACCCAAATGTCCATCTGTGACAGACTGGATTAAGAAAATGTGGCACATATACACCATGGAATACTATGCAGCCATAAAAAAGGATGAGTTTGCGTCCTTTGTAGGGACATGGATGCAGCTGGAAACCATCATTCTTAGCAAACTATCACAAGAAGAGAAAACCAAACACCGCATGTTCTCACTCATAGGTGGGAACTGAACAATGAGATCACTTGGACTCGGGAAGGGGAACATCACACACTGGGGTCTATCATGGGGAGGGGGGAGGGGGGAGGAGGGAGGGATTGCATTGGGGAGTTATACATGATATAAATGATGAATTGATGGGTGCTGACGAGTTGATGGGTGCAGCACCCCAACATGGCATAAGTATACATATGTAACAAACCTGCACGTTATGCACATGTACCCTAGAACTTAAAGTATAATAAAAAAAAAAAAAGGTTAAAAAAAAAAAAAAAAAAAAAAAAAAATTTTGAAACATAAAAAAAAAAAAAAAAAAAAAAAAAAAAAATATAGACCTAATAGATATAATAGATATAGGTATAAAATGTACACAAAATAGATACGATAGATATAGGTATAAAATATAGGCATAACAGATATAATATATATATGAATAAAATACAGACATAATTGAAATAAGTATAAAATGTAGACAAAATAGACATAAAGGTACAGGTATAAAATATCGACAAAATAGATATAATAGATACATGTATAAGATATATACATAATAGATACAATAGATATAGGTATAAAATATAGACATAAAAGATATAATAGAGGTATAAAATATAGACATAAAAGATATAATAGATATAGATATAAAATATAGACATAATAGATATAGTTATAAAATATAGACATATTAGATATAATAGTTAGGTATAAAATATAGACATAACGGGTATAAAAATATAGGTATGAAATACAGACATAATAGATATAATAGATATAGGTATAAAATATAGACATAATAGATATAATAATTAAAGATATGAAATATACACATAATAGATATAGGTATAAAATATAGACATATTAGATATAATAGATATAAGTATAATATATAGACAAAATAGATATCGGTAAAAAATGCAGACATAATAGATACAATAGATATAGGTATGAAATATAGACATAATAGATATAATAGTTAAAGTTATAAAATATAGACATAACAGATATAGGTATAAAATATAGAAATAATAGATATAATAGATATAGGTATAAAATATAGACATAACTGGAATAAATATATAGGTATGAAATATAGACATAATAGATAAAGTTAAAAATATAGACATAATAGATATAATGGATATAGGTATAAAATATAGACATAATAGATATAGGTATTAAATATAGACATAATAGATATAATAGAAATAACTATAAAATATAGACATAATAGATATAATCGATATAGGCATAAAATATAGACATAATAGATGTACGTATAAAACACAGACAATATAGATATAACAGTTATAGGTATAAAATATAGACATAATATATATAATAGATATAGGTATAATATATATACATAATAGTTATAATAGATATAGGTATAAAATACAGACATAATAGATATAATAGATATAGGTATAAAATACAGATATAATAGATATAATGTATATAGTTATAAAATATACATATAACAGCTATAGGTATAAAATATGGATATAATAGGTATAGGTATAAAATATACACATAATAGGTATAATACATATAGGTATAAAATAAAAATAAAATTGATATAGGTATAAAATACAGACATAACAGATATAATAGAAATTCGTATAAAATATATACATAATAGATATAGGTACAAAATGTAGTCATTATAGATATAATATAGGTTTAAAATATAGACATGATATAATCCATATAGGTATAAAATATAGACATAATAGATATAGGTATAAAATATGGACATAATAGATATAATCCATATAGGTATAAAATATAGACATAATAGATATAATAAATATAGGTCTAAAATACATAATAAATATAATAGATATAGGTACAAAATATAGACATAATACATACAGGAATAAAATATAGACCTAATTGATATAATAGGTATAGTTATAAAATATAAACATAATATATATATGTATAAAATATAGACACAATATATATAATAGATGTTGGTATAAAATGCAGACATAATAGAGAGAGTTATAAAATATAGACATAATAGATATAATATATATAGGTTAAAATATAGATACAATAGATATAATAGATATACGTATAAAATATAAATTTAATAGATATTTTAAACATAGGTATAAAATATACATATAATAGATATAATCGATATAATAGATATTGTCATAAAATACAGATATAATAGATAGAATAATATAGGTATAAAGTATCGATGTAAAATATATAATATATACAGGTATAATGTAGAGATATAACAGATATAGGTATAAAATATAGACATATTAGATATAATAGACACAGGTATACAATATAGACAAAATAGATATAATAGATATAGGTATAAAATATAGAAATAATAGATATAATAGATATAGTTATGAAATATAGACAATAGATATAATAGATATAGGTATAAGATGTAGACATAATCGATATAATAGATATAGGTATAAAATATATACATAATAGATATAATAGATATAGGTATAAAATATAGACATAATAGATATAATACATATATGTATAAGATATAGACATAACCGATATAATAGATATAGGTATGAAATATAGACATAATAGATATAATAGATATAGGTATAAAATATAGACATAATTTAAATAGGTATAAAATATCGACAAAATAGCTATAAAAGATATAGGTAAAAAATATAGACATAATAGATATAACAAATATAGGTGTAAAATATAGACATAATAGATAAAATAGATATATGTATAAGATATAGACAAAATAGATATAATAGATATAGGTATAAAATATAGACATAAAGATATAATAGATATAGGTATAAAATATAGACATAATAGATATAATAGATATAGGAAAAAGATATAGACATAATCGATATAATAGATATAGGTATAAAATATTGATATAATAAATATAATAGATATAGGTATAAAATATAGACATAATAGATATAATAGGTATAGGTATGAAATATAGATATAATAGATATAATAGATATATGTATAATATATAGAAATAAAAGATACATTAGATATAGGTATGAAATATAGACATAATAGATATTATAGACACAGATATAAAATATAGATAAAATAGATATAATAGTTACAGTTGTAAAATATGGACATAATAGATATAGATATAAAATATATACATAATAGATTTCATAGATATAGGTATAAAATATAGACATAATAGATATAACAGATATACGTATAAAATATACACATAATAGATAAAAAAGATATAGATATAAGATATAGACAGATATAGGAATAAAATATAGACAAAATAGATATAGGTATCAAATATAGACATATATATAATAGATATAGATATAAAATATAAACAGAATAGATATAGTAGAGATCGGTATAAAATATAGACCTAATAGATATAATAGATATAGATGTAAAATATAGACATAGTAGATATCGTAGATATAGGTATAAAATATAGACATAATGGATAAAATAGATATAGGTATAAAATATAGATATAATGGATATAATAGATATAGGTTTAAAATATAGACATACTAGATATAGGTATTAAATATAGACATAATAGATATAATAGAAATAGGTATAAAATATAGACATAATAGATACAATTGATATAGGAATCAAATATAGTGATAATAATTATAATAGATATAGGTGTAAAATATAGACATAATAGATATAGATACAAAATATAATCATAATGGTTATAATACATATAGGTATGAAATATAGACATAATAGATACAATAGGTATAGTTTTAAAACAAAGACATAATAGATATAAAAGATATAGGTATAAGATATAGACATAATAGATATAATAGATAAAGGTATAAAATATAGACATAATAGCTTTAATAGATATAGGTATAAAACATTGATATAATAGATATAATAGATATAGGTATAAAATACAGACATAATGGATATAATAGATATAGGTATAAAATATAGACATAATAGATATAATCGATATAGGTATAAAATACAGACGTAATAGATATCGATATAAAACATAGACATTATAGATATAGGTATAAAATATAGTCATAGATATAATAGATATAGGTAGAAAATGTAAAAATAATAGCTATAATAAAGATGTGTATAAAATATAAATGTAATAGATATAATAGATATAGGTGTAAAATATAGACATAGTAGATATAGTAGACAGAGGTATAAAATATAGACATAATAGATATAATATGTATAGGTATAAAATATAGACACAATAGACACAATAGATATAGGTATAAAATATAGACATAATAGATATAGGTATAACATATAGACATAATAGATATAATAGAAATAGTTATAAAATATACACATAATAGATATAATAGATATAGGTATAAAATATAGACAAAATAATTATAATAGATATATGTATGAAATATAGACAAAATAGATACAGGTATAAAATACAGACATAATAGATATAATAGATATAGGTATGAAATATAGATATAATAAATATAATAAGTATAGGCATAAAATATAGACATAGTAGATATAATTGATATATGTATAAGATATAGACATAGTAGATATAATAGATATAGGTATAAAATATAGACGTAATAGATATAGTAGATAGATGTATAAGATATACACATTATCGATATAAAAGATGTCGGTATAAAATATAGACCTAATAGATATAATAGATATAGGTATAAAATATAGACACGATTGAAATAGGTATACAATATAGACAAAAGAGATATAAGATATAGGTATAAAATATAGACATAATAGATATAATAGATATAGTATAAAATATAGACAAAATAGATATAAGAGATATATGTATAAGATATAGAAATAATCGATATAATAGATATCGGTATAAAATATAGACATAATAGACATAATAGATATAGGTATAAAATATAGACATAATAGATTTAATAGATATAGTTATAGAATATAGACACAATAGATATAATAGATATAGGTATAAAATATAGACCTAATAAATATCGGCATAAAATATAGACATAATAGATTTAATATAGTTATAAAACATAGATATAATGGATATAATAGATATAGGTATAAAATATAGACATAATAGATATAATATCCGTATAAATTATAGACATAATAGATATAGGTATTAAATATAGACATAAGAGAAATAAGTATAAAATATAGACATAATAGATATAATAGATATAGGTATAAAATACAGACATAGTAGATATGATAGATATTGGCATAAAAGATAGACATCATAGATATAATAGATATAGATATAATATAGAGACATAATAGATATAAAAGATATAGGTATAAAATATGGACGTAATAGATATAATAGATATAGGTTTAAAATATAGACATATTAGATATTATAGATATAGGTATAAAATATAGTCAGAGTAGATATAATAGATATAGGTATTAAATAAAGACATAATAGATATCGGTATAAAATATACACATAATAAATATAATAGATATAGTTATAAAATATAGACATATTACATATAATAGATACAGGTATAAAATATAATCAGAGTAGATATAATAGATATAGGTATAAAATATAGCCATAATAGATATCGGTATAAAATATAGACATAATGGATATAATAGATATAGGTATAAAATGTAGACATAACTGGTATAGAAATGTAGGTAAGAAATATAGACATAATAGATATAGGTATAAAATATACACATAATAGATTTAATAGATATATGTACAAGATACAGACATAATAGATATAATAGATATAGGTATATAATATAGACATAATACATATAATAGATATAGGTATAAAATATAGACATAATAGATATAGGTATAAAATATCGACATAATAGATATAATAGATATAGGTAGTAATATAGACATAAAAGATATAGGTATAAAATATAGACATATTAGATATAATAATTATAGGTATAAAATATAGACATAATAGATATAATAGATATAGGAATAAAATACAGACAGATACAACAGATATAGATATAAAATAAAGACATAATAGATATAGGTATAAAATATAGACATATTAGATATAACAATTAGAGGTATAAAATATAGACATAATAGATATATTAGATATTGGTATAAAATATAGACATAATAGATATAGATATACAATATAGACTAAATAGATTTAATAGATATAGGTATAAAATATAGACATAATAGATATAATAGACATAGGTATAAAATATAGACATAATGGATATCGGTTTAAAATATAGACATAATAGATTTACTATGTATAGTTATAAAATATAGACATAATAGATATAATAGATATAGGTATAAAATATAGACTTATGAGATATTGTTATACAATACAGACATAATAGATATAATATATATAGGTATATAATACAGACATAATAGACATAATGGATATAGATATAAAATATAGACATAATAGATATAATAGATATAGGTAAAAAATATAGGCATGATAGATATAATAGAGGTATAAAATACAGACATAATAGATATAATTGATAGAATTATAAAATATAGACTTAATAGATATAATAGATAGAGGGATAAAATATAGACAAAATAGATATAATAATTATAGGTATAAAATACAGACATAATAGATATAATAGATATAGGTATAAAATATAGACATAATAGATATAATAGATATAGGTATAAAACATAGACGTAATAGATATAGGTATCAAATATAGACATAATAGATGTAAAGGATGTAGGAATGAAATATAGACATAATTGGTATAATAGATATAGGTATAAATTATAGACATAATAGGTATAATTGATATAGGTATAAAATATAGACATAATAGATATAGGTATAAAATATGGACATAATAGTTATAATCGATATACGTATAAAATATAGATATAATAGATATAATAGATATAGTTATAAAACTTAGACATAAAAGACCTAGTAGATACAGGTATAAAATATAGATATAATAGATATAGTTATAAAATATAGTTATAATAGATATAATAGATGCACGTATAAAAAATGGATATAATAGATTCAGTTATAAAGTATAGACAATAGATATAATAGATATAGGTATAAAATATAGATATAATAGATATAATTATAAAATATAAATATAATAGATATAAAAGTTATAGGTATAAAATACAGATATAATAGATATAGATATAGGTATAAAATATAGATATAAAGATATAATAGATAAAGGTATAAAATATAAACATAATAGATACAATAGATATGGTATAAAATATAGACGTAATAGATAAAGGTATAAAATACAGACATAATAGATATAATAGATATATGTATAAGATGTAGACATAATCAATATAATAGATATAGGTGTAAAATATAGACATAATAGATATAGGTATAATCTTTAGACATAATAGATAATAGATACAGGTAAAACATATAGACATAATAGATATAATAGATATACGTAAAATATACACATAAAAGATATAATAGATATAGATATAAAACATAGACATAATAGATATAATAGATAGAGGTATAAAATATAGATATAATAGATATAGGTATAAAATATAGATATAATAGATATAATAGATAGACATAATAGATACAATAGATATTGGTAAAAAATATAGATATAATAGATATAATGGATATGGGTATCAAATACACCTGTAATAGATACAGGTATCAAATATAGATATAGTGCAAATAACAGATGTAGGTATAAAATATAGACATAATAGATATAATAGATATAGGTAAACAATACAGACATAATTGATATAATAGATATAGGTATAAAATGTAGTCATAATAAATATAATAGATATAGGTTTAAAATATAGACATAATAGATATAATAGATATATGAGTAAAATGTAGACATAATAGATATAATAGATATAGGTATAAAATATAGGCAGAATAGATATAGATATAAAATACAGACATAATAGATATAATAGACATAGGTATAAAATATACACATAATAGATAAAAGAGATATAGGTATAAAATGTAGACATAATAGATATAATACATATAGGTATAAAATATAGACGTAATAGATATAGGTATAAAATATATACATAATAGATATAAGAGATATAGTTGTAAAATACAGACATAATAGTTATAATGGATATAGGTATAAAATATAGACATGATAGATATAATATATATAAGTATAAAATATAGACTTAATAGATATAATAGATATAGGTATAAAATGTAGACATAACAGATATAATAGTTATCGGTATAATATCTAGACATAATCGGTATAATAGATACACGTATAAAATATAGACATAATAGATATAGGTATAAAATATAGATATAATAGATATAATCGATATATGTATAAAAAACAGATATAATATATACAGGTATGAAACATAGACAATAGATATAATAGATATAGGTAGGAAATATAGATATAATAGATATAATTGTAAAATATAAATATAATAGATATAATAGATATAGGAAAAAATAAAGATATAATGGATATAGGTATAAAATATGTTTATAATAGATATAAGTATAAAATATAGATATAATAGGTATAATAAATATAGGCAGAAAATATAGACATAATAGATATGTTAGATATATGTATAAAATATAGATATAATAGATATAATAGATATACGCATAAAATATAGATATATTAGGTATAGGTATAAAATATAGATATAATAGACATAATAGATATAGGTATAAAATACAGACATAATAGATATAGTAGATATAAGTATAATATAGATAAGAGATATACGTATAAAACACAGACAAAATGGATATAACAGATATAGGTATAAAATATAGGCATAATACATATAATAGATATAAGTATAAAATATAGACATAATAGATATAATAGATATAGGTATAAAATATAGATATAATAGATACAATAGATATATGTATAAGATATAGACATTATCGATAGAATAGATATAGGTATAAAATATAGACATAATAGGTATAATAGATATATGTATAATATATAGACATAATCGATATAATAGATATAGTTATAAAATATAGACATAATTGATATAATAGATATAGGTATAAAGTATAGACATAACTGGTATAAAAGTGCAGGTATGAAATATAGACACAATTGATATAGGTATGAAATATACACATAATAGTTATAATAGCTATATGTATAAGATATAGACATAATATATATAATAGATATAGGTATAAAATATAGATATAATAGATATAATAGATATAGCTATAAAATACAGACATAATAGATATAAGATATAGGATCAAAATACAGACATATTTGAAATAGGTATAAAATATAGAGAAAGTAGATGTAAGAGATATAGGTATAAAATATAGACATAATAGATATAATAGATATATGCATAAGATACATACATAATAGATACAATAGATATAGGTATAGAATATAGACATAATAGATACAATAGAGGTATAAAATATAGACATAATAGATATAATAGATATAGATATAAAATATAGATATAATAGATATAGGTATAAAATATAGACATAATAAATATAGGTATAAAATATAGACAAAATAGATATAATAGAAACATGTATAAAATATCGACACAATAGATATAATAGATATAGGTATCAAATATAGACATGATAATTATAATAGATAAAGGTAAAAAATATAGACAGAATAGATATAGGTAAAAAATATAGACATAATGGTTATAATAGATACGGGTATGAAATATACACATAATAGAAATAATAGATATAGGTTTAAAATAAAGACATAATAGATATAATAGATATAGGTATAAAATATAGACATAAAGGATATAATATGTATAGTTATAAAATATAGACATAGTAGATATAATAGATATGATTATAAAATACAGACATAATAGATATAATAGATATAAGTATAAAATATAGACATAATAGATATATGTATAAAACACAGACAATATAGATATAACAGATATAGGTATAAAATATAGACATAAGTGGAATAAAATGTAGGTATGGAATATAGACATAATAGATATAGGTATAAAATAAACACATAATACATATAACAGATATCTGTATAAGATACAGACATAATAGATATAATAGATATAGGTATATAGTAAAGACATAATAGATATAATAGATATAGGTGAAAAATACAGACATAATAGATATAATAGATATAGGAATAAAATACAGACAAAATTGAAATAGGTTTAAAATATACACAAAATAAATATAATAAATATACGTATAAAATATAGACATAATAGATATAATAGATATATGTATAAGATGTAGACTTAATAGATATAATAGATGTAGGTATAAAATATAGACATAATAGATATAATAGATAGAGGTATAAATTATAGACATAATAGATATAATAGATATAGATATAAAATATAGACAAAATAGATATAGGTATAAAACACTGATATAATAGATATAATAGATATAGGTATAAAGCATAGACATAATAGATATAATAGACATAGGTATAAAATATAAATAAAATAGATATAGGTATAAAATATAGACCTAACAGATATAATAGATATACGTATAGAATATAGACATAATAGATATAGGTATAAAATGTAGACATTATAGAAAAAATATAGGTATAAAACATAGACATAATAGATATAATAGATATAGGTAGAAAATATAGACATAATAGATATAATCCATATAGGTATAAAATACAAACATAATAGATATAGGTATAAAATATAGACATAATAGATATAATAAATATAGGTCTAAAATATAGACATAATAAATATAATAGATATAGGTACAAAATATAGACATAATACATATAGGTATAAAATGTAGACATAATAGATATAATAGGTATAGTTATAAAATATAAACATCAAAGATATAGGTATAAAATACAGACGCAATACATATAATAGATATAGGTATAAAATATAGACATAATAGATATAGTTATAAAATATAGACATAATAGATATAATAGACGTAGGTATAAAATATAGATATAATGGATATAGGAATAAAATATAGATATAATAGATATTATAGACATAGGTATAAAATATAGAAATAATAGATATAATCGATATAATAGATACTAGCATAAAATACAGATATAATAGATAGAATAATATAGGTATAAAGTATCGATGTAATACATATAATAGATACAGGTATAAAATATAGATATAATAGATATAGGTATAAAATATAGACATATTAGATATAATAGATATAGGTATAAAATATAGACAAAATAGATATGGGTAAAAAATACAGACATAATAGATATAATAGATATAGGTATAAAATATAGACATAATAGATATAATAGATATAGGTATAAAATATAGACATAGTAGAAATAATACATACAGGTATGAAATATAGACAAAATAGATATCGGTATTAAATATAGCCATAAAAGATATAATAGATATAGGTATAAAATATAGGCATAATTGATGGAATAGATATAGGTATAAAATATAGGCATAATTGATATAATAGATGTACGTATAAAATATAGACATAATAGATATAGGTAGAAAATATACACATAATAGATATAGTAGATATAGGCATAAAATATAGACATGACAGATATAATAGATATATGTATAATATATAGATATAATCGATAGAACAGATATAGGTATAAAATATAGACGTAAGAGATATAAGAGATATAGGCATAAAATATACACATAAGATATAATATATATAGGTATAAAATATAGACATAATAGATATTTGTATAATATAGTGACAATATGGATATAATAGAAATAGATATAAAATATAGACAATAGATATAATTGATATAGGTATCAAATATAGACATAATAATTATAATAGATATATGTATAAAATATAGACATAATAGATATAGGTATAAAATATAGACAAAATAGATATAGTTATAAAATATAGACATTGATATAATACATATAGGTATAAAATATTAACATAATAGATATAATAGAGATGGGTATAAAATATAGACTTAATAGATATAATAGATATAGGTGTAAAATGTAGTCATAGTAGATATAATAGATATAGGTATAAAATATAGACATAATTGATATAATAGATATAGGTATAAAATATAGACATAATAGATATAATAGATAGGGGTAGAAAATATAGACATAATAGATATAGCTATTAAATATAGACATAATAGATATAATAAAAATAGCTATAAAATATAGACATAATTGATATAAGTATAAAATACAGACATAATAGATTTAATAGATATAGATATGAAATAAAGACATAATTGATATCATAAATATAAGTATAAAATATAGACATAATAGATATAATCGATATAGGTATAAAATATAGACATAATAGATATCGGTATAAAATATAGACATAGACATAATAGATATAGGTATAAAATGTAAACATAATAGATATAATAGAATGGGAATAAAATATAGACTTAATAGATATAATAGATATAGGTGTTAAATATAGACATAGTTGATATAATAGATATAGGTATAAAATATAGACATAAGAGATATAAAAGATATAGGTATAAAATATAGACATAATAGATATAATAGATAAAGGTATGAAATATAGACATAATAGATATAGATATAAAATATAGACATAAGAGATATAATAGAAATAGGTATAAAATATAGACATAATAGATATAATAGATATACGTATCAAATATAGACATAATAATTATAATAGATATAGGTATGAAATATAGACATAATAAATATAGGAATAAAATATAGACATAATGGTTATAATAGATATAGGTATGAAATTCAGACATAATAGATTTAATAGGTATGGGTATAAAATATATACATAATAGATATAATAGATAGGTATAAAATATAGACATAAGAGATATAATAGATATAGGAATAAAATATAGACATAATTGAAATAGTTATAAAATATAGACAAAATAGATATAAAAGATATAGGTATAAAATATAGACATAATAGATATAACAGATATAGGTATAAAATATAGACATAATAGATATAATAGATATATGTATAAGATATAGACATAATCGACACAATAGATATAGCTATAAAATATAGACATAATAGATATAATATATATAGGTATAAGATATAGACATAATAGATATAAGAGATATAGGAATAAAATATAGACATAATTGAAATAGGTATAAAATATAGACAAAATAGATATAAAAGATATAGGTATAAACTATAGACATAATAGATATAATAAATATAGGTATGAAATATAGACATAATAGATATAGATATATGTATGAGATATAGACATGATATATATAATAGATATAGATATAAAATATAGACATAATAAATATAATAGGTGTTGGTATGAAATATAGACTTAATAGATATAATAGATATATGTATTAGATATAGACATAATAGATACAATAAATATAGGTATAAAACATAGGCATAATAGATATAATAGATATAGATATAAAATATAGACATAATAGATATAGGTATAATATAGATATATTAGGTATAATAATTACAGATATAAAATATAGACATAATAGATATAGCTATAAAATATAGACAAAAGAGATATGGGTATAAAATATAGACATAGATATAATAGATATAGGTATAAAATACCGACATAATAGATGTAATAGACATAAGTATAAAATATAGACATAATAGATATAATAGATATAGGTTTAAAATATAAACATACGAGGTATAATACATATAGGTGTAAAATATAGACATAATAGATATAATCGATATAGGTATAAAATATAGACATAATTGGTATAAAAATATAGGTATGAAATATAGACATAATAGATATAGTTACAAAATATAGACATAATAGATATAATAGATATAGGTATAAAATAGAGACATAATAGATATAGGTATTAAATATAGACATAATAGATATAATAGAAATAGGTATAGAATATAGACATAATTGCTATAATAGATATAAGTATAAAATATATACATAATAGATATACGTATAAAATACAGACAATATAGATATAACAGATATAAGTATAAAATATAGACATAATATATATAATAGATATAGGTATAAAATATAGACCTAATAGTTATAATAGATATAGGTATAAAATACAACCATAATAGATATAATAGATATAGGTATAACATACAGATATATAGATATAATAGATATAATAGATAAGTATATCTATTATATCTATTTTATCTATATTTTTTTACCTATATCTATTATATCTATATTTTATACCTGTATCTATTATATCTATTATGTCTATATTTTATACCTATATCAATTATGTCGATATTTTATAGCTATATGTATTATATCTATATTTTATTCCTATATCTATTATGTTTATTATGTCTATACTATATACCTATATCTATTATACCTTATGTCT
>NW_022142378.1:40000-43280 GCF_007565055.1 Rhinopithecus roxellana
GGGTTTGGGTTAGGGTTAGGGTTAGGGTTAGGGTTAGGGTTAGTGTTAGGGTTAGGGTTAGGGTTAGGGTTAGGGTTAGGGTGAGTGTCAGGGTTCGGCCCCGCCCACCGCCCGGGACATGCCACGCCCCCGTCCCGCCCCCAGCCGCCTCCTGGCCACCCCCCCCGGCGGGGGGGGCCCCGGCCGGCGGCGCGCGACTTACCTTCCGCGAAGCGGTTCCCGGCGGCCGCTAGGCCCGCGCCCAGCGCCATTTTTTCGCCCTCGGGCCGCTCGGAAACGCCCCTGGCGGCATAGGGTTTGGGTTAGGGTTAGGGTTAGGGTTAGGGTTAGGGTTAGTGTTAGGGTTAGGGTTAGGGTTAGGGTTAGGGTTAGGGTGAGTGTCAGGGTTCGGCCCCGCCCACCGCCCGGGACATGCCACGCCCCCGTCCCGCCCCCAGCCGCCTCCTGGCCACGCCCCCACGGCGGGCGGGGGCCCCGGCCGGCGGCGCGCGACTTACCTTCCGCGAAGCGGTTCCCGGCGGCCGCTAGGCCCGCGCCCAGCGCCATTTTTTCGCCCTCGGGCCGCTCGGAAACGCCCCCTGGCGGCATAGGGTTTGGGTTAGGGTTAGGGTTAGGGTTAGGGTTAGGGTTAGGGTTAGGGTTAGGGTGAGTGTCAGGGTTCGGCCCCGCCCACCGCCCGGGGCATGCCACGCCCCCGTCCCGCCCCCAGCCGCCTCCTGGCCACCCCCCCGGCCGGCGGGGGCCCGGCCGGCGGCGCGCGACTTACCTTCCGCGAAGCGGTTCCCGGCGGCCGCTAGGCCCGCGCCCAGCGCCATTTTTTCGCCCTCGGGCCGCTCGGAAACGCCCCCTGGTGGCATAGGGTTTGGGTTGGGTTAGGGTTAGGGTTAGGGTTAGGGTTAGGGTTACGGTTAGGGTTAGGGTTAGGGTTAGGGTTAGGGTGAGTGTCAGGGTTAGGGTGATGTCAGGGTTCGGCCCCGCCCACCGCCCGGGACATGCCACGCCCCCGTCCCGCCCCCAGGCGCCTCCTGGCCACGCCCCCCCGGCGGGCGGGGGCCCCGGCCGGCGGCGCGCGACTTACCTTCCGCGAAGCGGTTCCCGGCGGCCGCTAGGCCCGCGCCAGCGCCATTTTTTCGCCCTCGGGCCGCTCGGAAACGCCCCCTGGCGGCATAGGGTTTGGGTTAGGGTTAGGGTTGGGTTAGGGTTAGGGTTAGGGTTAGGGTTAGGGTGGTGAGTGTCAGGGTTCGGTCCCGCCCACCGCCCGGGACATGCCACGCCCCCGTCCCGCCCCCAGCCGCCTCCTGGCCACGCCCCCCCCGGGCGGGGGCCCCGGCCGGCGGCGCGCGACTTACCTTCCGCGAAGCGGTTCCCGGCGGCCGCTAGGCCCGCGCCCAGCGCCATTTTTTCGCCCTCGGGCCGCTCGGAAACGCCCCCTGGCGGCATAGGGTTTGGGTTAGGGTTAGGGTTAGGGTTAGGTTAGGGTTAGGGTTAGTGTTAGGGTTAGGGTTAGGGTTAGGGTTAGGGTTAGGGTGAGTGTCAGGGTTCGGCCCCGCCCACCGCCCGGGACATGCCACGCCCCCGTCCCGCCCCCAGCCGCCGGGGGTTAGGGTTAGGGTTAGGGTTAGGGTTAGGGTTAGGGTTAGGGTTCGGGTTCGGGTTCGGGTTCGGGTTCGGGTTAGGGTCAGGGTCAGGGTCAGGGTCAGGGTCAGGGTCAGGGTCAGGGTCAGGGTCAGGGTCAGGGTTTGGGTTAGGGTTAGGGTTAGGGTTAGGGTTAGGGTTAGGGTTAGGGTTAGGGTTGGGTTAGGGTTAGGGTTAGGGTAGGGTTAGGGTTAGGGTTAGGGTTTGGGTTAGGGTTAGGTTAGGGTTAGGGTTAGGGTTAGGGTTAGGGTTAGGGTTTGGGTTAGGGTTAGGGTTAGGGTTAGGGTTAGGGTTAGGGTTAGGGTTAGGGTTAGGGTGAGTGTCAGGGTTCGGCCCCGCCCACCGCCCGTGACCTGCCACGCCCCGTCCCGCCCCCAGCCGCCTCCTGGCCACGCCCCCCCGGCGGGCGGGGGCCCCGGCCGGCGGCGCGCGACTTACCTTCCGCGAAGCGGTTCCCGGCGGCCGCTAGGCCCGCGCCCAGCGCCATTTTTTCGCCTTCGGGCCGCCCGGAAACGCCCCCCGGCGGGCGGGGTTAGGGTTAGGGTTAGGGTTAGGGTTAGGGTTAGTGTTAGGGTTAGGGTTAGGGTTAGGGTTAGCTGAGTGTCAGGGTTCGGGTTAGGGTTAGGGTTCGGGTTCGGGTTCGGGTTCGGGTTCGGGTTAGGGTTAGGGTTAGGGTTGGGTTAGGGTTAGGGTTAGGGATAGGGTTATGGTTAGGGTTAGGGGTTAGGGTTAGGGTTAGGGTTAGGGTTAGGGTTAGGGTGAGTGTCAGGGTTCGGCCCCGCCCACCGCCCGGGACCTGCCACGCCCCCGTCCCGCCCCCAGCCGCCTCCTGGCCACGCCCCCCCCGGCGGGTGGGGGCCCCGGCCGGCGGCGCGCGACTTACCTTCCGCGAAGCGGTTCCCGGCGGCCGCTAGGCCCGCGCCAGCGCCATTTTTTCGCCCTCGGGCCGCTCGGAAACGCCCCCTGGCGGCATAGGGTTTGGGTTAGGGTTAGGGTTAGGGTTAGGGTTAGGGTTAGGGTTAGGGTGAGTGTCAGGGTTCGGCCCCGACCACGGATCGGGACATGCCACGCCCCGTCCCGCCCCCAGCCGCCTCCTGGCCACGCCCCCCCCGCGGGGTGGGGGCCCCGGCCGGCGGCGCGCGACTTACCTTCCGCGAAGCGGTTCCCGGCGGCCGCTAGGCCCGCGCCAGCGCCATTTTTTCGCCCTCGGGCCGCTCGGAAACGCCCCCTGGCGGCCATAGGGTTTGGGTTAGGGTTAGGGTTAGGGTTAGGGTTAGGGTTAGGGTTAGGGTGAGTGTCAGGGTTCGGCCCCGACCACGGATCGGGACATGCCACGCCCCCGTCCCGCCCCCAGCCGCCTCCTGGCCACGCCCCCCCCGGCGGGTGGGGGCCCCGGCCGGCGGCGCGCGACTTACCTTCCGCGAAGCGGTTCCCGGCGGCCGCTAGGCCCGCGCCCAGCGCCATTTTTTCGCCCTCGGGCCGCTCGGAAACGCCCCCTGGCGGCATAGGGTTTGGGTTAGGGTTAGGGTTAGGGTTAGGGTTAGGGTTAGTGTTAGGGTTAGGGTTAGGGTTAGGGTTAGGGTTAGGGTGAGTGTCAGGGTTCGGCCCCGCCGCCCCCGCCCGGGACATGCCACGCCCCCGTCCC
>NW_022142379.1:5000-7500 GCF_007565055.1 Rhinopithecus roxellana
CCGTGGTCGGGGCCGAACCCTGACACTCACCCTAACCCTAACCCTAACCCTAACCCTAACCCTACCCTAACCCAAACCCTATGCCGCCAGGGGGCGTTTCCGAGCGGCCCGAGGGCGAAAAAATGGCGCTGGGCGCGGGCCCTAGCGGCCGCCGGGAACCGCTTCGCGGAAGGTAAGTCGCGCGCCGCCGGCCGGGGCCCCCACCCGCCGGGGGGGCGTGGCCAGGAGGCGGCTGGGGGCGGGACGGGGGCGTGGCATGTCCCGATCCGTGGTCGGGGCCGAAACCCTGACACTCACCCTAACCCTAACCCTAACCCTAACCCTAACCCTAACCCTAACCCCAAACCCTATGCCGCCAGGGGGCGTTTCCGAGCGGCCCGAGGGCGAAAAAATGGCGCTGGGCGCGGGCCTAGCGGCCGCCGGGAACCGCTTCGCGGAAGGTAAGTCGCGCGCCGCCGGCCGGGGCCCCCCACCCGCCGGGGGGGGCCGTGGCCAGGAGGCGGCTGGGGGCGGGACGGGGGCGTGGCAGGTCCCGGGCGGTGGGCGGGGCCGAACCCTGACACTCACCCTAACCCTAACCCTAACCCTAACCCTAACCCTAACCCTAACCCTAACCATAACCCTATCCCTAACCCTAACCCTAACCCAACCCTAACACTAACCCTAACCCGAACCCGAACCCCGAAACCCGAACCCTAACCCTAACCCGAACCCGACACTCAGCCTAACCCTAACCCCCTAACCTAAACCCTAACACTAACCCTAACCCTAACCCTAACCCTAACCCTAACCCCCCGCCCGCCGGGGGGCGTTTCCGGGCGGCCCGAAGGCGAAAAAATGGCGCTGGCGCGGGCCTAGCGCCGCCGGGAACCGCTTCGCGGAAGGTAAGTAGCGCGCGCCGCCGGCCGGGGCCCCCGCCCGCCGGGGGGCGTGGCCAGGAGGCGGCGTGGGGGCGGGACGGGGGCGTGGCAGGTCACGGGCGGTGGGCGGGGCCGAACCCTGACACTCACCCTAACCCTAACCCTACCCTAACCCTAACCCTAACCCTAACCCTAACCCTAACCCAACCCTAACCCTAACCCAACCCTAACCCTACCCTAACCCTAACCAACCCAAACCCTAACCCTAACCCTAACCCCTAACACCTACTAACCCACCCAAACCATAACCCCTAACCCTAACCCTAACCCCCCTAACCCCTAAACCCTAACCTAACCCAAACCCTGACCCTGACCCTGACCCTGACCCTGACCCTTGACCCTGACCTGCCCTGACCCTGACCCTGAACCCTACCCGAACCGAACCAGAACCGAAACCCGGAACCCGGACCCTAACCCTAAACCCTAACCCTAACCCTAACCCCTAACACCTAAACCCCCGGCGGCTGGGGGCGGGACGGGGGCGTGGGCAATGTCCCGGGCGGTGGGCGGGGCCGAACCCTGACACTCCACCCTAACCTAACCCTAACCCTAACCCTAACCCTAAACAGCTAACCCTACCCCTAACCCTACAACCCTAACCCTAACCCTAACCCCAACCCTATGCCGCCAGGGGGCGTTTCCGAGCGGCCCGAGGGCGAAAAAATGGCGCTTGGGCGCGGGCCCTAGCGGCCGCCGGGAACCGCTTCGCGGAAGGTAAGTCGCGCGCCGCCGGCCGGGGCCCCCGCCCGCCGGGGGGGCGTGGCCAGGAGGCGGCTGGGGGCGGGACGGGGCGGTGGCATGTCCCGGGCGGTGGGCGGGACCGAACCCTGACACTCACCCTAACCCTAACCCTAACCTAACCCTAACCCTAACCCTAACCCTAACCCAAACCCTATGCCGCCAGGGGGCGTTTCCGAGCGGCCCGAGGGCGAAAAAATGGCGCTGGGCGCGGGCCTAGCGGCCGCCGGGAACCGCTTCGCGGAAGGTAAGTCGCGCGCCGCCGGCCGGGGGCCCCCGCCCGCCGGGGGGGCGTGGCCAGGAGGCGCCTGGGGGCGGGACGGGGGCGTGGCATGTCCCGGGCGGTGGGCGGGGCCGAACCCTGACACTCACCCTAACCCTGACACTCACCCTAACCCTAACCCTAACCCTAACCCTAACCGTAACCCTAACCCTAACCCTAACCCTAACCCTAACCCAAAACCTATGCCACCAGGGGGCGTTTCCGAGCGGCCCGAGGGCGAAAAAAATGGCGCTGGGCGCGGGCCTAGCGGCCGCCGGGAACCGCTTCGCGGAAGGTAAGTCGCGCGCCGCCCGGCCGGGGCCCCCGCCGGCCGGGGGGGCGTGGCCAGGAGGCGGCTGGGGGCGGGACGGGGGCGTGGCATGTCCCGGGCGGTGGGCGGGGCCGAACCCTGACACTCACCCTAACCCTAACCCTAACCCTAACCCTAACCCTAACCCTAACCCTAACCCAAACCCTATGCCGCCAGGGGGCGTTTCCGAGCGGCCCGAGGGCGAAAAAATGGCGCTGGGCGCGGGCCTAGCGGCCGCCGGGAACCGCTTCGCGGAAGGTAAGTCGCGCG
>NW_022142379.1:22500-25000 GCF_007565055.1 Rhinopithecus roxellana
CCCTAACCCTAACCCTAACCCTAACCCTAACCCAAACCCTAACCCTAACCCTAACCCTAACCCTAACCCTAACCCTAACCCTAACCCAAACCCTGACCCTGACCCTGACCCTGACCCTGACCCTGACCCTGACCCTGACCCTGACCCTGACCCTGACCCTGACCCTAACCCGAACCCGAACCCGAACCCGAACCCGAACCCTAACCCTAACCCTAACCCTAACCCTAACCCTAACCCTAACCCCGGCGGCTGGGGGCGGGACGGGGGCGTGGCATGTCCCGGGCGGTGGGCGGGGCCGAACCCTGACACTCACCCTAACCCTAACCCTAACCCTAACCCTAACCCTAACACTAACCCTAACCCTAACCCTAACCCTAACCCTAACCCTAACCCAAACCCTATGCCGCCAGGGGGCGTTTCCGAGCGGCCCGAGGGCGAAAAAATGGCGCTGGGCGCGGGCCTAGCGGCCGCCGGGAACCGCTTCGCGGAAGGTAAGTCGCGCGCCGCCGGCCGGGGCCCCCGCCCGCCGGGGGGGCGTGGCCAGGAGGCGGCTGGGGGCGGGACGGGGGCGTGCATGTCCCGGGCGGTGGGCGGGGCCGAACCGACACCCTGACCTAACAACCCTAACCCTAACCCTAACCTACCCTAACCCTAACCCTAACCCTAACCCTAACCCTAACCCAAACCCTATGCCGCCAGGGGGCGTTTCCGAGCGGCCCGAGGGCCGAAAAAAATGGCGCTGGGCGCGGGCCTAGCGGCCGCCGGGAACCGATTCGCGGAAGGTAAGTCGCGCGCCGCCGGCCGGGGCCCCGCCCGCCGGGGGGGGCGTGGCCAGGAGGCGGCTGGGGGCGGGACGGGGGCGTGGCATGTCCGGGCGGTGGGGCGGGCCGAACCCTGACACTCACCCTAACCCTGACCCTAACCCTACCCTAACCCTAACCCTAACCCTAACCCTAACCCTAACCCTAACCCTAACCCTAACCCAAACCCTATGCCGCCAGGGGGCGTTTCCGAGCGGCCCGAGGGCGAAAAAATGGCGCTGGGGCGCGGGCCTAGCGGCCGCCGGGAACCGCTTCGCGGAAGGTAAGTCGCGCGCCGCCGGCCGGGGCCCCCGCCCGCCGGGGGGGGCGTGGCCAGGAGGCGGCTGGGGGCGGGACGGGGGCGTGGCAGGTCCCGGGCGGTGGGCGGGGCCGAACCCTGACACTCACCCTAACCCTAAACCCTAACCCTAACCCTAACCCTAACCCTACTACTCCTAACCCTAACCCTAACCCTAACCCAAACCCTATGCCGCCAGGGGGCGTTTTCCGAGCGGCCCGAGGGCGAAAAAATGGCGCTGGGCGCGGGCCTAGCGGCCGCCGGGAACCGCTTCGCGGAAGGTAAGTCGCGCGCCGCCGGCCGGGGCCCCCGCCCGCCGGGGGGGCGTGGCCAGGAGGCGGCTGGGGGCGGGACGGGGGCGTGGCATGTCCCGGGCGGTGGGCGGGGCCGAACCCTGACACTCACCCTAACCCTAACCCTAACCCTAACCCTAACCCTAACACTAACCCTAACCCTAACCCCTAACCCTAACCCTAACCCAAACCCTATGCCGCCAGGGGGCGTTTCCGAGCGGCCCGAGGGCGAAAAAATGGCGCTGGGCGCGGGCCTAGCGGCCGCCGGGAACCGCTTCGCGGAAGGTAAGTCGCGCGCCGCCGGCCGGGGCCCCCGCCCGCCGGGGGGGCGTGGCCAGGAGGCGGCTGGGGGCGGGACGGGGGCGTGGCATGTCCCGGGCGGTGGGCGGGGGCCGAACCCTGACACTCACCCTAACCTAACCCTAACCCTAACCCTAACCCTAACACTAACCCTAACCCTAACCCTAACCCTACCCTAACCCAAACCCTATGCCGCCAGGGGGCGTTTCCGAGCGGCCCGAGGGCGAAAAATGGCGCTGGGCGCGGCCTAGCGCCGCCGGGAACCGCTTCGCGGAAGGTAAGTCGCGCGCCGCCGGCCGGGGCCCCCGCCCGCCGGGGGGCGTGGCCAGGAGGCGGCTGGGGCGGGACGGGGGCGTGGCAGTTCCCGGGCGGTGGGCGGGGCCGAACCCGACACTCACCCTACCCTAACCCTAACCCTAACCCTAACCCTAACCCTACCCCTAACCCACCCTATGCCGCCAGGGGGCGTTTCCTCCGGGCGGCCCGAGGGCGAAAAAATGGCGCTGGCGCGGGCCTAGCGCCGCCGGGAACCGCTTCGCGAAGTAAGTCGCGCGCCCCGGCCGGGGCCCCCGCCCGCCGGGGGGCGTGGCCAGGAGGCGGCTGGGGGCGGGACGGGGGCGTGGCATGTCCCGGGCGGTGGGCGGGGCCGAACCCTGACACTCACCCTAACCCTAACCCTAACCCTAACCCTAACCCTAACACTACCCTACCCTAACCCTAACCCTAACCCTAACCCAAACCCTATGCCGCCAGGGGGCGTTTTCCGAGCGGCCCGAGGGCGAAAAAATGGCGCTGGGCGCGGGCCTAGC
>NW_022142380.1:0-24268 GCF_007565055.1 Rhinopithecus roxellana
CTTCTCTTTAGTTATTATGTGAGGATATTTCCTTTTTCACCATAGCCCTCAATGAGCTCCCAAATATACCTTTGCAGAATCCACGACAACAGTTAGCAAACTGTTCCAAGAAGGAAGGTGGAACTCTGTGTGATGAAGCCGCACATCAGAAAGGAATCTCTCAGAAAGCTTCTCTCTAGTTTTATGTGAGGATATTCCTTTTTCACCATGGGCCCTTGGGCTCCCAAATATCACTTTACAGATTCCACGAAAAGAGTGTTAGCAACTCCTTCCTGAAGTCTAAGTTTATAAGCTGTGAGTGAACTCACAGATCGAAAGAAGTTTCTCAGAAAGCTTCTTTCACGTTTTGAACGGATGAATTTCCTTTATCAGCGTAGGCCTCAATGCGATCCAAGAAGCCCGTTCTCAGATTCCTCAAAGACAGTGTTAATGGAGCTCCACGAACATAAGTTAACTCTGTGAGATGAATTCACATCACCAAGAAGTTTCTAAGAAAGCTTTTCTAGTTTTCATCTGTGGATATTTCCTTTGTCACTGTAAGGTTCATTGCGCTATGAATATCTAATTGCAGATTTCCAGACAACTGGTTAACAAATGATCACTAGGAGAACACGTGTAACTCTGTGAGTTGCATTCACACATGGCAATGCAGTTTCTCAGAAAGCTTCTCTTTAGTTATTATTGGATATCCTTTTTCACCATAGCCCTCAATGAGCTCCAAAATATACCTTTGCAGAATCCACGACAACAGTGTTAGCAAAACTTCCAAGACGGGAAGGGTGGAACTCGTGTGATGAAGCCACACATCAGAAAGGAATCTCTCAGAAAGCTTCTCTCTAGTTATTATGTGGGATATTTCCTTTTTCACCATGGGCCCCTATGGGCTCCCAAATATCACTTTACAGTTCCACGAAAAGAGTGTTAGCAAACTGCTTCCTGAAGTCTAAGTTATAAGTCTGTGAGATGAACTCACAGATCAGAAAGAGTTCTCAGAAAGCTTCTTTCACGTTTTGAAGGATGAAATTTCCTTTATCAGCGTAGGCCTCAATGCGATCCAAAGAAGCCGTTCTCAGATTCCTCAAAGACAGTGTTAATGGACTGCTCCACGAAACATAAGTGTAACTCTGTGAGATGAATTCACACATCACCAAGAAGTTTCTAAGAAAGCTTCTTTCTAGTTTTCATCTGTGGATATTTCCTTTGTCACCTAAGTTTCATTGTGCTATGAAGTATCTAATTGCAGATTTCCAGAAAACTGTGTTAACAAACTGATCACTGAGGAGAAACGTGTAAGTCTGTGAGTTGCATTCACACATGGCAATGCAGTTTGTCAGAAAGCTTCTCTTTAGTTATTATGTGAGGATATGTCCTTTTTCACCATAGCTCTCAATGAGCTCCCAAATATACCTTTGCAGTCCACGACAACAGTGTTAGCAAACTGTTCCAAGAAGGGAAGGGAGGAACTCTGTGTGATGAAGCCACACATCAGAAAGGAATCTCTCAGAAAGCTTCTCTCTAGTTATTGTGAGGATATTTCCTTTTCACCATGGGCCCCACGGGGTCCCAAATATCACTATACAGATTCCACGAAAAGAGTGTTAGCAAACTGCTTCCTGAAGTCTAAGTTATAAGTCTGTGAGATGAACTCACAGATCAGAAAGGCGTTTCTCAGAAAGCTTCTATCACGTTTTGAACGGATGAAATTTCCTTTATCAGCGTCGGCCTCAATGCGGTCCAAAGAATTCGTTCTCAGATTCCTCAGAGACAGTGATAATGGACTGCTCCACGAAACATAAGTGTAACTCTGTGAGATGAATTCACACATCACCAAGAAGTTTCTAAGAAAGCTTCTTTCTAGTTTTCATCTGTCTATATTTCCTTTGTCAACGAAAGGTTCATAGCGCTATGAAGTATCTAATTGCAGATTTCCAGAAAACGGTGTTAACAAACTGATCACTGAAGAGAATCGTGTAACTCTGTGAGTTGCATTCACACATGGAAATGCAGTTTCTCAGAAAGCTTCTCTTTAGTTATTATGCGAGGATATTTCCTTTTTCACCATAGCCCTCAATGAGCTCCCAAATATACCTTTGCAGAATCCACGACAACAGTGTTAGCAAACTGTGCCAAGAAGGGAAGTGTTGAACTCTGTGTGATGAAGCCGCACATCAGAAAGGAATCTCTCAGAAAGCTTCTCTCTAGTTATTATGTGAGGATATTTCCTTTTTCACCATGGGCCCTATGGGCTCCCAAATACTTTACAGATTCCACGAAAAGAGTGTTAGCAAACTGCTTCCTGAAATCTAAGTTATAAGTCTGTGAGATGAACTCACAGATCAGAAAGAAGTTCACAGATCAAAAGAGTTTCTAAAAGCTTCTTTCACGTTTTGAACGGATGAATTTTCCTATTACAGTGTAGGACTCAATGGAGAGTCCAGGAACACGTCTCACAGGCTTCATGCAAAACAGTTTTAGATGGACTTGCTCCAGCTTGCTCAACCAAACGTAAGTGTAACTCTGTGAGATGAATCCCACATCACAAAGAGTTTCTAGGAAAGCTTCCCTTGTCTGTTTTTCTCTGTGGATATTTCCATTTGGCACCAGGTAGGTTCATTTCAATTGCGCTATGAAATACTAAATTGCCAGATTTCCAAAAACTGGGGTTTGTAAACAAAACTGATCAATGAAGAGAAACGTGTAAAACTCCTGTGATTGCATTCACACATGGCCATGCAGATTTCTCAGAAAAGCTTCTCTTACTGTAAAGTGAGAAATTCCCTTATTTCAATCATATTCCTCACCCTAGCCCTCAAAGAGCTTCCCAAATATACAGTTTGCAAATCCACGAGAACAGATTTAGAAAATTGTTTCCAAGAAGGAAAGGGTGTAACTCTTGTTGTGAGAATCACATATCTAAAGCAATCTCTCAGAAGTTTCTCTGGAGTTATGATTGAGGACATTTCCTCCTTTTTCAACCATGGCCCCTACAGGCTACCAAATATACTTTCCCAGATCCTTAAAAGCGTGTTAGCAAACTGCTTCTTGAGACATGAGGTTGTAACTCTGTGAGATAAATCAAGATCAGAAGGAAGTTTTCTTGCTAATAAAGCCTGCTTCTTTTCAAACACGTTTTTGAAGATGAATTAAACCTTTATCATTGTAAGAGGCCCAATGCGATGCCAAGGGAAGCCCCTCTCTCAGCTTCCTCAAAGACATTGTTAATGACTGCTAAAAAAAACACGAAACATAAGTGTCATTCTGTAGATGAATTCACACAGGGTGCACCAAGAAGTTTCTGTTGAGAAGCTTCTTTCTAGTTGTCGAATCGGGTGGTAGTTCCTTTTCACCCCGTCAGTTTCATGCGCTATGAAATACCAAATTTCAGATTTCCAAAAACGGTGTTAACAACGATCACTGAAGAGAAAAGTGTAACCGTCTTGAGTTGCACACACATGGCAATGCATTTTCGCAGACACTTCTCTTTAGTTATATTTGAGGATGATTACTGTTTTCACACCCCTTGCCCTCAAGGAGAGAGCCCAAATATACCTTTGCAGAATTCCAACGAGAACAGTGTTAGCAAACTGTTCCAAGAGAGGATGCGTGAAACTCAGTGTGATGAGTCACACATCAGAAAGCAATCTCGCAGAAAGTTTCTCTGTAGTTTATTATGGGGTGAGGACAGTTCCTTGTTCAATCATCACCATGGCCACTATGGGCCTAACAAAATACACTTTCCAGATTCCACGAAAAGAGTTTTAGCAAACTAGCTTCTGGAGGCATACTTGTAACTCTGTGAGATAAGTCACAGAATCAAAAAGGAGGGAGTGGGTGTCGCTATCAGAAAACTTCTTTCACATGCACACTGTTTTTGAACGGAAGAAATTTCCTTTATCCACGTAGGCCTCATGCGATCCAAGAGCCCATCTAAGCTTTCCTAAAGACTTGTTAATGGACTGCTCCAAGAAACATAGTGTAACTCTGTGAATGAGTCCACACATCACCAAGAAGTTTTCTTCTGAGAAAGGATTTCTTTCTAGTTTCATCTGAGTGGATAGTTCCTTTTCCCCGTCAGTTATCATTTGCGCTATGAAATACCAAAGGCAGATTTTCCAGAAAAACTGTGTTAACGAAACAGTGATCACCGAAGAAGAAACGTGTACCTCTGTGAGTTGCATTCACACAGGGCAATTGCAGTTTCTCAGAAAGCTTCTCTTTCAGTTATTTGTGAGGAAATAATTCCTTTTTCACCCTAAGCCCTCAATGAGCTCCCAAATATACCTTGCAGAATCCACGAGAACAGTTTTAAAGCAAATGTTCCAGAAGGGAGGGTGGAACTCTGTGGGGGGGTCATAAGTCAGCGCGTCAGAAAAGCAATCTCTCAGAATGTTTCTCTGTAAGTGCTTATGTGAGGACAAGTGTTTCCTTTTTCACCATGGGCCCCTATGGGCTACCAAATATCACTTTCCAGATTCCAGAAAAGAGTGGTAGGCAAACTGGCTTCTTTAGGCATAGTTTTGTAACTCTGCTGTAAGATGAATTCTCGATCAGAAGAAGTTTCTTCTTCTTCTTCTCAGAAACGCATTTCATGTGTTTGAACGGATTGAAAGTTCCTTTAATCAAAAACCGTGCCTCAATTGCGAATCCAGGGAAGCCCTTCTCAGCTTCCTCAAAGACAGTGTGAAGGATGGCCTCCCGAAACATAAGTGGTAACATCTGTGAGATGAATGCACAGCAGTCACCCAGAAGTGTCCAAGAAATAAAATCTTCTTTCAAAGTTTTTATCTGTGTATATTGCCTTGTTGTCAACACCGTAAGGGTCATGTACGCGATGAATACCAAATTGCAGATTTCCATAAAACTGTGGTTTAAATAACTCTTTACTCTTCACTAGAAGAGAAATGTTGTAACTCTGTGGGTTTGCATTCACACATTGGCAAGCAGTTTTCTCTCAAAAGCTTTCTTTAGTTTTATGGTGAGGATAATTCCCGGTGTCATTTCACCCTAAAACACATTCACATCATCACACCACAATCATCCACCCTAGCCCTCAATGATACTCCCAAATATACTTGCAGAAATCCAAGAGAACATGTTAGCAAACTGTTCCCAGAAGGGAAGGGGGGTAACTCGGGGGTGAGATGAAGTCAACATCAGAAAGCAAATCTCTCAGAAAGTTCTTCTCTGTAGTTATGATTTAGAGGACTTTCCGTTTTTCACCATGGGCCCCCATGGCTAACAAATATCATTTTCCCGCATTCCACGAAAGAGTGTTAGCAAACCTGCGTCGTGGAGGCATAGGTTGTAACTCTGTGAGATGAAATTCAACATATCAGAAGGAATATTCTTCGCCTTCTCAGAAGCTTCTTTCACATTTTGAACGGATGAATTTCCTTAAATATCAGCGTAGGCCTCAATGCGATCCCAAGGAACCCTTCTCATCATTCCCTTAAAGACAGTGTGTTATGACTACTCCAAGAAACATAAATGAACTCGTGAGATGAGAATTCACACAGACCCCAAGAATTTCTAAGAAAGCCTTCTTTCTATTTTTTCATCCGTGGATATTCCCTTGTCAAACCCGTAAGTTATTGCGCGATGAAATACGCAAGTTGCAGAGGTCCAGAAAACTTGTTAAGAAACTGAGCCACTTGAAGAGAAATGTGGGTAAACTCGTGAGTTCATTCAACAAATGGCATGCAAAGTTTCACAGAAGCTTCTCTTTAGTTATTATGTGAGGATAATTCCTTTGGCATCGTCCTTGTGCATCACAAACCCTAAGCCCCAAATGACCCCCAAAATAGACCGTTGCAAAGAATCCAAGAGAACAGTGGTTAGGCAAACTGTTCCGAAAAGGGAAGGGTGGAACTCGGTGTCATGAAGATCAAACGTCAGAAAGCAAGCCTCCCAGAATGTTTCCTCTGAGTTATTAGGTGAGGAAATTTCCTCCTTTTTCACCAGGGGCCCCTAGGGGCTACCAAATATCAACTTTCCAGAGTCCATTCCACGAAAGAGGTTAGCAAAATGCTTCTTTGGTCTTGAGGCATAGGTTTTAACTCTATGAGATAAATGCACAGGTCAGAAAGAAGTTGGCCGAAACCTTCTTTCACAAGCACATCATCACGTTATTTCCAAACGGAAGAAATTTCCTTATCAGCGTAGGCCTCAATTCGATCCAAGGAAGCCGCGTTCCTCAGCTTCCTCTAAGACAAGTTTGTAAATGGATTGCGACCACTAAACATAAAAATGTAACTTTCTGTGAGATGAAATTCCACACATCACCCAGAAGTGTCTAAGAAATCTTCTTTCAAGTTTATTATCTCTGTGGATTATCCTTTGGCACCGTAAGGTGTATTTGCGCTATGAAAGAACAAGTTGCAGATTTCAGAAACTGTGTTAACAAACTGATCACTGAAGAGAAAACGTTTAACTCTGTGGGTTGCATTCACACACAGGCAATGCAGTTTTCTTCAGAAAGATTCTCTCTTTGTTTGGTTGTGTGAGGATAATTCCCGTTTTTCACACCCGAGCCGTCAATGAGCTCCCAAATATACTTTAAGAATCCAAGAGAACGCGTTACAAACTGTCAAAGGAAGGGTGGGAACTCCTGTGTGAGGAGTCACACAGCATAAAGCAATTCCAGTAAAGTTTCTCTGTAGTTAATTATGTAGGACAGTTCCGTTTTTGCATTCACCGGGACGCTATGTGCTACCAAATTATGAATTTCCAGATGCACGAAAAGATGGTTAGCAAACAGGCGCTTGAGGCATAAGGTTGTAACTCTGTGAATGAATTCACAGATCGAAAGAAGTTTCTTCTCAGAAAGTTTCTTTCACTGTTGAACGGGATGAAATTGTCCTTTATCAGAGGGGCCTCAATGCGGATCCGGGAAGCCCTCTCGCTTCTCAAGTCAAAGACAGTGGTTATTATGGGACTGCTCCCACGAAACAAGATGTAACTCTGTGAGATGAAATTCACACATCACGAAGAAGTTTCTGATAAAGCTTCTTTCTCTTTCTTATTTTTCATTGTGGAATATTTCCGTTTGTCACACCGTCAGGTTGATTGCGCTAATGAAATAACCATAGCAGATTTCCCAGAAAACTGTGTTACAAAACTGATCCACTGTGGAAAAACGTGTAACGCCCTGTGAGTTGCATTCACACATGGCAATGCGTTTCTCGAAAAGCTTCTCGTTAGTTTTATGTGAGGATAATTCCTTTTTCACCCATACCCTCATGAGCTCCCAAATATACCGTTGGGCAGAATCCACGAGAACAGTGTGAGGCACTGTTTCCAGAAGGGAAGGTGGACTCTGTGTGATGAAGTCACACATCAGAAAGCAATTCTCAGAAATTGTTCTCTGTAGTTTTGATGTGAGACATTTCTTCCGTTCATCAATCATTCACCATGGGCCCCCTAAATGGGCTAAAAAAACCAAATAGCAACTTTCCAGATTCCAAAACGAAAGAGTGTTAGCAAACTGCTTCTTGAGCATAGGGTGTAACGCTGTGAGGTAATGCACAGATCGAAAGAAGTTTCCTCAGAAACTGTCTTTCACGTTTTTGAAGGATACATTTCCTTTATTCCTTTATCAGCGTAGGCTCATTGTATCCAGGAAGTCGCCCTCTTCCGAAGTGTCCTCAAATGCAAGTGTTTAATGGACTGCTACAACGAAACATAGGTTAACTCTGTGAGATGATTCACACCAAGTCACCAAGAAGTGCTATGAAGCGTCGTTCTAACTAAGTTTCATCTGTGGATATTTCATTGGTCACAACCGTAAGGGTCATTGCGCTATAATACCAAATTGGGGCGATTTCCAGAAAACGGTGGTTCACAAACGATCACGTGAGGAAACGTGAAACCTGTGAGTTGTCTTCACAGTTCACACATGGCATGCGAGTTTCTCTTCTTTTCTCAGAAAGCTGCTCTTTTAGTTGTTTATGTGAGGATGATTTCCTTTTTCTCCTTTTTTCCCCATAGCCGTCTATGAGCGGCCCAAATATACCTTTGCAGTATCCACGAGAACAGTGTGAGCAAACGGTTTCCATAAGGGAATGGTGGAACTCTGTGTGAGGAAAGTCACACATCAGAAAGCAATCTCTCAGAAAGTGGTCTCTGTAGTTATGATGTGAGACATTTTCTTTTTCAACCATGGGGCCCCAATGGGTCAGCAAATGGACTTTCCAGTTCCACGAAAGAGTGTTTAGCAAACGGCTAACTGCTTCTTGAGGCATAGGTTGTAACTCTGTGAGATGAATTCACAGATCAAAAGAGATTCCCAGAAAGCTTCCTTTCTCACACGTTTTGAGGTGAAATGTCCTGTAGTCACATATCCCGTAGGGCCAAAATGAATCCAGGAAGCCCTTTTCTCAGCTTCCTCAAAGACAGTGTTTAATGGACTGCTCCACGAAACAGAAGTGTACTCTGTGAGATGAATTAACACATAACCAAAAAGTGTCGAAGAAGCTTCTTTCCTCTAGTTTCAGCTTTGGATATTCTGCCTTTGTCAATCGTGAAGGTTCATTCACTATGAAATACCAAATTGGCAAATTTCCAGAGAAACTGTTGTTAACAAACTGTTTCACTGAGTACAAACGGGAACTCGTGAGTTGCATTCACACTTGAATGCAGTTTCTTCTCAGAAAGCTTCTCTTTAGTTGTTATTGATAAGAATTCTTTTTCACATCCCATTCAAACCCTAGCACTCATGAGCTCCCCAAATATACCTTTGCAGAATCCACGAGAACTCTGTTTAGCAAACTTTCCAAGAAGGGGAAGGGTGGAACGCTGTGCAGGTAGTCACACATCAGAAGCAATCTCTCAGAAAGTTTCTCTGTATTAAATATGTGAAGGACATTTCCTTTTTCAACAACCCCAGGGGGCGCCCTATGGGTGACCAAATATCACTGTTCCAGATTCAAAGAAAAGAGTGTTAGAAAACTGCTTTCTTGAGGCAATATGTTTGTAATCTGTGAGATGATTACACAGATCAGAAAGAAGGTTTCTTCTCGGAAAGCTTCTTTCACAAGTGTTGACGGATGAAATTTCCTTAATTATCACAGCGTAGGCCTCAAGCGATCCAAGAAGCCCTTCCAGCTTTTCTCAAAGACAGTGTTAAGGGGTCTGCTCCACGAAAGATAAGTGGTAACTTCTGTGAATGCAATTCACACATCACCCAGCAGTTTTCTAAGAAAGCGTCTTTATCTAGTTTTCATTCTGTGTAATTTCCTTTGTCACGTAAGGTTCACTCTGCTCTATGAAACTACCGAATGCAGATTTCCAGCACACTGTTGTAACAAACTGATCACTGAAGAAAAACGTGTAACAAACCTGTGGAGTTGCATTCCACATAGCACATTCATTTCAGTCTCTCAGAAAAACTGTCTCTTTAGTTATTATTACGTACGGGAGATAAATTCCTTTTCCCACCCTAGTTCCTCATGAGACTCCAAATATACCTTTGCAGAGATCCCACGAACAGTGTTTATCAAACTGTTCCAAGAGGGGAAGGGGTGGAACTCGGGTGTATGAATCACACATCGAAAGCAATCTCTCAGAAATTAACTACCAAAAACTCTGGTAGTTATTAATGGAGACAATTTCCTTTTCATTTTCATTCCACAACTTGGGCCCCTACAGGTTACCAAAATTACTTCACGTTCCCAGATTTCCACAACGAAAAGAGTGGTAGCAAACGGTTTTCTGAGACATGGTTGGTAACTCCTGTGAAATGAATTCACAGGTTCAGAAGGAAGTTTCAAAGAAAGTTTTTCTTCACGTTTTGAAGGATGAAATTAACTGTTATCATGAGGCTCAATGCGATCCAAGGAAGCCCGTCTAATCTAAGGCTCCCTCAAAGAAGCTTTGGTAATAAGGTGGACGGCTCCAAGAAACATAAGTGGAATCTGGAGATGAATCAACACATCACCAAGAAGTTTCTGAGAAGTTTCTTTTCGTTCTAGTTTCATCATCTGTGGGAGATTTCCTATTGTCAACCGTGCAGGTTCATTGACGGCTAAAATACAAATGCGATTCCTTCCAGAAAACTGTGTTAACGAAGTGATCACTGAAGAGAAACGTGTTACCCGGTGAGGTTGCATTAAAACTGGCAATGCAGTTTGCTCAGAAAGCTTCTCTGTTTAGGTGTTATGTGGAGGATAATTCTTTTTTTCACACTAGCCATCAATGACTCCCAAATATACCTTTGCAGAATCCACGAGACAGTGTTTAGTCAAACTGTTCCAAGAAGGGAAGGGTGGAACTCTGTGTGATGAAGTCCCACTCGAAAGCAATCTCTCAGAAAAGTTTTCTGGTGTTATTTTTTTTTTTTTTTTTGTGTAATATTAAACATGTTTTATTAGCAATCTATACTCCTGACACTCGCCCGCCTAACATCCAGGTTATTTTCTAGTCAGGGGTTACTTACTAAAAGTTTGTTTACCCCTGGGTAACATGAGCCATCATCAGATCAGAACATCAAGTGGGTAAAAAAAAAAGTAATTTTTGACCGAATGAACAAGAAAAAAGAAATTGCCTGTATCAGGTAATATGGCTCCAAGGGTAAGTTCATAGTTCAGCCTCGTCCATTCTTTTCTACTTTTTGTCACCTGAGATAGAAAATGATCTATAAATAATCCTTATAAATAAGACAATGAGTTTTGCCTTATGTAATAGGAGAAAAAAGGCCCATTGCTGCATGCTATGAAACAAATAGCACGTTTATAGGGGAATCCAAGGTCTGTGTGCACAAAAATTATAAATGGCCCATTTTCTTGCTGTGCTTTGAAAAACGAAGTTTGAAAACCAAATCAACTAAGCCGGCCAAGGATAGGTATCACACCTGGCAGCTGTTAATATACTCATTTTAAGTAAGACTGGATGCTAAAACCAAGCACGCTGTCTTAAATAAAGGTTGAGGGAAACCCAAAGATCAGGCTAATAAGAGGGTAAAAGATCATTTTAGGTAAAATAAATGTAACATTCTTTTATTTCGCAATCACCACCTGGGAAGGCAACTGTGGAGTATCAGGAATAAGAGTTTTCTTATGTTCAACATGGGTATACACTTCAGAATGCAGAAGGTAACTGAGGCAATAAATAGTAATTAAAGAACAAACAGAGAAAACAGGGGGAGGTCCACTGTCCAGATGTTTTGCAAATTTTCCTGAAATCTTGTTTTTGAGTCTCTCCCTATTAAGGCCAAAACAATGTAGCACACAAACAAAAACCTCAAAAAGGGTGCAGTTGGGACCACAAAGGCACTGAACTTTTCATTAGATGTAAAAGCCATTTGTGAAAAACGATCTCCACGTATTCAAGTTATTTCACTCCTTCAATGCAACATGCAACTCAATGAATAAAGTTGAGTAGTGTTGTGTTGGTATGGCAGTCATGTTAGGATGATGAAAGAGGCTGAGGAAGGAGAGGATGACAGAGCAGCGCCAATTGGCGAGGATGAACTTAAGCACATAGTGGGGTTTTGAAATCTTATCCATTATTTCTTACCTAGGCGCTTGTCTAAGATCAAAATTTTTCAACCAGTCCTCTTCACCCTAGTACGTCAAGCACATCGCAATGTTCTCCTCCCCATCCTTTGTCCTTCCCATGTTCATTAATTCATAATGCCTGCCCCTTGCCTTGGCACCGCGCCTTAGTCCCTTTTAACTTCCCTTTGACCTCACTAGGAGTTTGTGTTAAGTCTTACCCCTGTAATTTTTGCTTTTATATTTGATACCGCGTTATGAACTTAACAATAAAAAGGATGTAATGGTGTTTTAATATCAACGGTCTCCAAAATACTCTCTTGTTATGGCAGGGAGTACAGTTCTTGCAATTCATACATAAGTTCCAGTAGTTTGCTTCCCTACTGCAAAAGGTCAATCTCATTTTTGTTGGAGTAGCTAGCTCCTGAAAGCAGCTTGAGTTAGAAGTAGGTGTGTTACAAAAATACACAAAAAAACCCCGACATTAGTGTGCTGTGTGGGCAGTTCAACAAAAAATGTAACAATGTATTTTTTTGATGAGAGTGGCATGTCAATGCATCCTTAGAAAAAATAATTAGTGTTAGAGCTTAGAATTTGTTTTCTAAGTTGATACTGTGGTTATGTTTTGTGAAGCAGCCCTGATGTTTGGGACCCTTTGTTTCCTCAAAATAAACAAGTGCCTTATTGAAACCAGGAATTTGGGAGAAAAAAAACACCTGGGTTTTTATTTTTGTATTTTATGATTGTGTACTTCAAAAAACTTTGTTTACATTCGTCCGCCGACAAAACATTAGATGTACTAGATACATTTTTTCTTGAGTCTATGTAGTTTATTATGTAGGACATGTCCTTTTTGTCATTCACTGTGGACGCGCTAGTGCTGCTAACCAAAGTGACTTTCCAGATTCACGAAGAGTGTTAGCAACAGCGTGCTGAGGCTAGGTTGTAACTCTGTGAAATGAAATTCACAATCAGAAAGAAGTTTTCTCAGAAAGCTTCTTTCACGTTTTTGAACGGATGAAAATTTTCTGTTTGAAGCGTGGCCTCAATGCGATCCAAGGAGCCATTCTTCATTCTCAGCTTCCTCAAAGACAGTGTTAAGTGAGCTCCAAGAACATAAGGTAACGTTGGTGAGATGAATTCACACATCACCAAGAAGTTATAAAAAGCTGCTTTCTAGTTCATCTGTGGATATTCCCTTTGTCACCGTAAGTTCATTGCGGCTATGAAATAATACCATGCAGATTTCCAGAAAACCTGTTGTGAACAAACTGAGCACTGAAGAGAAACGTGGGTTAACTCGTGTGAGTTGCATTACCACATGCAATGGCAGTTTTCTCAGAAGTTTCGCTTTAGTTAATATGTGAGGATAATTCCTTTTTCACCCTAGACCCATGACTCCCAATAACCTTTGCAGAATTCCGAGAACAGTGTTAGCAACTGTTCCAAAAGGGAAGGTGAACTCTGTGCGATGAACTCAACACAGAAAGCAATCTCCAGAATGTTTCTTTTTTTCTCTGTATTGTATGGTGAGGACATGTACTTTTTCAACATGGGTGGGCCCCTATGGGCTTCCAATATCACTTTCCAGATTTCCCAGCCAAACGAAAAGAGTGTTAGCAAACTGGCTTCTTGAGGCATAGGTTTATAACTCTGCGAGATGAATTACAGATCAGAAAGAAGGTTATCGGAAAGCGTCTTTCACACGTTTTGAAACGGAATAAATGTTCCTCCCTTTATCATCAGCGTAGGCCTCAATGCGTCCAAGAAGGCCCTTCTCAGCTTTCTCAAAGACAGTGTTAATGGTCTGCTGCTCCACGAAAGATAAGTGGTAACTCTGTGAGATGAATTCTCACACATCACCAAGAAGTTTCTAAAGAAAGCGTCTTTCTAGTTTTCAATCTGTGGTATTTCCTTTGTGCAACCGTAAGGTTCCACTGCGCTATGAAATACCGAATTGCAGATTTCCAGAACACTGTGTTTACAAACTGATCCTGAAGAGAAACCGTGTAACTCTAGTGATTGCATTCACACAGGCAATTCGGTGTCTCAAATGTTCTCTTTTGGTGTGTTATGTGAGGAGAAATTCATTTTGCACCCTAATGCTCTCAAAGAGCTACCAAAATATAACTTTGCAGAAATCCACGAAAGAGTGTTAGCAAACTTGTCAAAAGAAGGAAGGGTGGAACTCTGTGTGAGAAAGTCATCACATCAAAAAGAAATCTCTCAGAAGTCTCTGCTATAGTTTATTATGTGAGGAAAGCTTTTTTCCCCCATGGGCCCCTAGGGCTATAACCAAAATAAAATTTCATCAATTTTTTTTCAGATTCCACGAAAAAAGTGTTAACTTACCTACTCTGCTTCTTAGCTGGATTAACTCTGTGAGATAAATCAAGAAAAAACAGATCACAAAGAAGTTTCGCAGAAAGCTGCTTCACAGTTTTGAACGGATGAAAATTTCCTTTATCAGTGTGGACTCAATGAGATCCAAGGAAGCCTTCTCATCTTCATCAAAGACATGTTTATGGACTGCTCCCACCAAAACGTAAGGGTAACTCTGTGAGATGAATTCACACATCAACAAAAAGTGTCTAGGAAGCTTCTTTCTAGTTGTTTCATCTGTGATATTTCCTTTTGTCAACACCGTAAGGTTCATTGCGCTAATGAAATACTAAATTGCAGATTCCAGAAAAATGTGTTAAACAAACTTGATCAATGAAGAAAACGGTAACGCTGTGGGGAGTTGCATTCACACATGGCAATGGCAGTTTCTCAGAAGCTTCTCTTACCTGTAAAGTGAGATATTCCTTTTCACCTTTTTTCATCCACCACCCTAAACCTCAAAGGCTTCCCAAATTACATGTTGCAGAATCCAAGAGAACAGTGTTAGAAAAGTGTTCAAGAAGGGAAGGGTGAACTCTGTGTGAAGAGTCACAATATCAAATAAAGCAATCTCTCAGAAAGGTTCGTCATCTCTGTAGTTATTAGGTGAGGGACATTTCCTTTTCACCATGGGCCCCTACAGGCTACCAAATATTACTTTCCAGATTCCATGAAAAGAGTGTTTAGCAAAACGGCTTCTGAGACAATAGGTTGTAACCTAACTCGTGAGATGAATTCAACAGACAGAAGAAGTTTTCTAAAAAAGCTTCTTTCACGTTTTGAAAGGAGGAAATTACCTTATCATTGTAGGCCCAATGCGATCCAGGAGACCCTCTCAGCTTCCTCAAAGACAGTGGTAATGGACTTGCTACAAACGAACATAAGGGGTCCAGTCTGTGAGAATTATCACAGCATCACCAAGAAGTTTCTGAGAAAGCTTCTTTCTAGTTTTCATCTGTGGATTTTCCTTTGTCACCGTCAGTTTCAAGTGCGCTATGAAAGTAACCAATTTGTTCAGATTTCCAGAAAACGGTGTTAACAACGGATCACTGAAGAGAAAAGATGTAAACCTCTGTTGAGTTGCATTCACCATGGCAATGCATTTTCTCAGACAAGCTTCTCTTTAGTTATTATGTGAGATGTGAGGATTATTCCTTTTCAACCCTTGCACCTCAATGAGAGCCAAGATACCTTGCAGAATCCAGAGAACAGTGTTTAGCAAAATGTTCCAAGAGGATGCCGTGGAACTCAGTGGATGAAGTCGCACAGTCAGAAAGCAATGCTCTCAGAAAAAGGGGTGTTTTGTTTCTCTGGTAGTTTATTATGTGAGGAATTTCCTTTTTCACCATGGCCCCTATGGGCTTACCAAATATCACTTTCACCAGATTCCATCCAGCCACAAAAGAAGTTTTAGCAAACGGCGTCTTGGAGGCATAGCTTGTAACTCTGTGAGATGAATTCACAGATCAAAAAGAAGTTTCTCCAAAAACTTCTTTCACGTTTTGAACGGAAGAAATTTCCTTTATCAGCCGTAGGCATCATGCGATCCAAGGAAGACCCAGCTAAGCTTCCTCAAAGACTGTGTATAATGGACTGCTCCAAGAACATAGGTACCTCTAGTGAGATGAATTCACACAAGTCACTAAGGGAAGTGTCTGAAAAGATTCTTTCTAGTTTTTCACGTGGATTTGCCTTTGTCAAAACCAGTCAGGTTCATTGCGATAGAAATCCAAATGGCAGATTTCCAAAACGGGTTAACGAAGTGATCAACCGAAGAGAAACGTGTACCCCTGTAGTGCATTCACAACATGTGGCAATGGCAGTTTCTCAGAAGCGCGGCTCGTTTAGTTATTAATGTGCGGATAATTCCTTTTCATTTTTCACCCGAGCCCTCAATGAGCTCCAAGGAAACCGTTGCAAATCCACGGAACAGTTTTTTTAGCAAACGTGTCCCAAAAGGGAAGGGTGGAACGCGTGTCAATAAAGTCAGGAGGCGTCAGAAAGCAATCTCCAGAATGTTTCTCTGTAGTTTACTTATGTGAGGCATTTCCTTTTTTCCCATGGGCCCCTAATGGGCTACAAATATCACTTTCCATATTCCACGAAAAGAGTGGTTTTAGGCAACTGCTTCTTTGGCAAGGTTTGTAAATCTGTGGATGAATTCACAGAGTCAGAAGAGAAGTTCGCTCCTCAGAAAGCTTCTTCAGGTTGTGAAACGGATGAAATTTCCTTTATCAGCGTGGCCCAATGCGATCTCCAGGGAAGCCCGTTCGCAGCTTCCTCAAAGCAGTGTGAATAATGGATTGCTCCACGAAACAGAAGTGTAACCTGTGAGATGAATTTCACACAAGTCACCAGAATTGTCCTAAGAATCTTCTTTCAAGTTTTATCTGTGTATATTTGCCCTTGTCACCGTAAGTTCATTACGGATGAATACCAAATTGCAGAGTTCCGAAAAACTGTGTTAACATACTGGTCACGAGAGAAATGTGTAAGCATCGTGGGTTTGCATTCACACATGGCAATGCAGTTTTCAAAAGCTGCCTCTTAGTTTTGTTAGTGAGGATAATTCCGGTTTCCACCCGAGCCCTCAATGAGCCCCAAATATACTTTGCAGAATCCAAGAGAACATGTTAGCAAACGGTCCAAAGAGGGAAGGGTGGAACTCTGTGTGATGAAGTCACACATCGAAAAGCAATCTCTCAGAAGTTTCTCTTAGTTATGAAGGTAAGGACTTACTTTTTCACCATGGGCCCCCATGGGCTACCAAAAGTATCAATTTTCCCCGATTCCAGAAAATAGGGTTAGCAAACTGCGTCTTGAGGCATAGGTTGGTAACGCGGTGAGATGAATAAATCAGAAGAAGTTTTCTCAGAAAGCTCTTTCACATTTTGAACGGAGGAATTTTCCTTTATCACAGCGTAGCCTCAATGCGATCCAAGGAAGCCCTTCCATCTTCCTTAAAGACAGTGGTAATGGCTACTCCAAGAAACTAAGTGGAACCTGGGGAGATGAATTTCACACAAACACCACCAAGAAGTTTCTAAGAAAGCTCTTCTTTCTAGTTTTCAATCTGTGGATATTTCCTTGTCACCGTAAGGTTCATTGCGCTATGAAATACCAAGTTGCAGATTTACGCAGAAAACTGTGTTAAGAAACTGATTCACTGAAGAGAAATGTGTAAACTCTGTGAGTTGCTTCACACATGGCAATGCAGTTTCACAGAGAGCCTTCTCTTTAGTAGTATGTGAGGATAATTCCTTTTTCAAATTCCCTTTGTCCACCCTGCCCTCAATGAGCTCCAAGATATACCTTTGCAGAAGCCACGAGAACAGTGGTTAGCAACTGTTTTCCGAAAAGGGAAGGGTGGAACGCTGTGTTGAAGTCACACGTCAGAAAGCAATCTCTCAGAATGTTTCTCTGTAGTTAGTATGTGAGGACATTTTCCTTTTTCAACCATGGCCCCGAGGGCGACCAATATCACTTTCCAGAGTCCACGAAAAGAGTGTTAGCAAATCGTCTTGAGGCATAGTTTTAACTCTAGAGATAAATTCACAGTCAGAAAGAAGTTGCTCGAAACCTTCCCTTTTTCCACGTGTTCATGGAAGAATTTGCCTTTATCACCAGCTAGGCCTCAATTGCGATCCAAGGAGCCCTTCTCAGCTTCCTCTAAGACAGTGTAAAATGGATGCTCCACGAAACAATAAATGTAACATCTGTGAGAGAATTCACACTCACCCAGAAGTGTCTAAGAATCTTCTTTCAAGTTTTTACTGTGGATATATCCTTTTCACCGTAAGGTTCTTTGAGCTATGAAGACAAATTGCAGAGGTCCAGAAACTGTGTTAAAAAAAAACTGATCACTGAGAAGAACTGTAACTACCATCTGTGGGTTGCATTCACACATGGCAATGCAGTTTCTCAGAAACTTCTCTTAGTTGTTGGTGAGGATAATTTCCGTTATTCAACCCTAAGCCTCAATGAGCTCCCAAATATACTTTAAAGAAGCAAGAAACACGTAGCAACTGTTCCAAGAAGGGAAGGGTGGAACGCTGTGTGATGAAGTCAACACAGGTCAGAAAGCAATCTCTCAGAAAGTGCTCTGTAAGTTATTTAGTGGAGGAGGACATTTTCTTTTTCAATCCTTTTTCTCATCACTTCACACCTGGACCGCTATGTGCTACCAAATATGAAATTTCCAGATTCCACGAAAAGAGTGTTAGCAAACAGTCTTTGGAGGCAATAGGTTGTACTCTGTGAGAGAATTAACAGATCAGAAAGAAGTTTCGCAGAAAGTTTTCTCACGTGTTTGAACGGATGAAGTTCCTTTATCAGCGTTGGCCTCATGCGATCCAGGGAAAGCCCTTCTCAGCTTCCTCAAGACAGTGTTAAGGGACTCTCCACGAAACATAAGTGTACTCGTGGATAATTCACACATAAGAAGAAGTTCTGAGAAGCTTCTTTCTAGTGTCATCTGTGGATAGTTTCCTGTTGTCACCGTCAGGTTCATTGCGCTAGAAATACCAAATTGCAGATTTCCAGAAAACTGTGTTAAACAAACTGATCACTGAGAGAACGGTACCCTCTGTGAGTTGCATTCACACAATGGCAATGCGTGTCTCAAAAAGCTGCTCTTTAGTTATTATGTGGAAGGGTTATTCCTTTTTCACCCTAGCCATCAATGAGCTCCAAATAATACCTTTTGGAGAATCCACGAGAACATGTTTAGCAAACTGTTCCAAGAAGGGAAGGGTGGAAACTCACTGTGTCATGAAGTCACAACGTCAAAAGCAATCTCTCAGAATGTGTCTCTGTAGTTATTAATGTGAGGACATTTCCTTTTTTTCAAACCAAGGGCCCTATTGGCGCTACCAAATATCACTTCAGATTCCACGAAAAGAGTGTTAACAAAATCCTTCTTGGGCATAGTTTTTAACCATGAGATAAATTTCACAGGTCAGAAAGAAGTTGCTCAAACCTTCTTCAACGTTATTCACCCGGATTGAAATGTCCTTGATCAGCGTATGCCTCCATGCGACCAAGGAGCCCTTCTCGCTTCCTCTAGAGACAGTGTAATGGATTGCCTCCACAACAATAAGTGTAACTCGGTGAATGATTCACACATCAACCCAAGTGTTCTAAGAAATCGTCTTTCAAGTTTTTTTATCTGTGGATATAGCCTTGGCACCGGAAGGTTCATTGGCGCTAATGAAATAAAAAATTGCAGATTTCCAGAAACCTGGGTTAACCAGAACGGTCACTGAAGAGAACGTGTAACTCTGTGGGGTGCATCACACAGGGCAATTCAGTTTTCTCTCAGAAAGCAGCTTCTCTTTAAGTGTATTATGTGAGGATATTCCTTTTTCACCCTAGCCCCTCAAGGAGCTAACCAATACACCTTGCGATCTGCGAGAACACAGTGTGAGCAAAGATTTCCAAGAAGGGAAGGGTGGAACGCCGTTTGATGAAGTCACACATCAGGAAAGCAAACTCTCATAAAGTATCTTCGGTAGTAATTATGGGAGGACAATTTTCCTTTTTTAAACCATGGACCCCTATGGCTATACCAATATCACTTTCCAATTCGACGAAAAGAGTGGTTAACAAACTGCTTCTTCTTGAGGCAAAGTTTGTAATTCTGTGAGATGAATTCACAGATCAGAAAGAACTTTCGCAGAAGCTTCTTTCAAGTTTTGAACTGGATGAATTCCTTTATCAGCGTAGGCCTGCATGCGATCCAAGGACCCTTCTCATCTGCCTCAAAGACATGTTAACGGACTGCTCCACGGAACATAAGTTGTAACTCGGTGAGATGAATTCACACATCACCAGAAGTTTCTAAGAAAGCTTCTATCTAGTTTTTCAACCATCTGTGGATATTTCCCTTTGTCATCGTAAGGTTCATTCGCGATGATACCAAATTGCAGATTTCCAGAAAACTGTGTTAATCAAACTGATCACTGTGGAAACATGTATTCCCTGGTGAGGGTGCATTCACACATGGAAATGGCAGTCGCAGAACTTCTCTTTAGTTTGTTATTGGGGATAATGCATTTTGGACCCTAGCCTCAATGACGTGACCAATAAACAACCTTTGCAGAATCTGCAGAACAGTGTTAGCAAACTTTTTCCAAGAAGGGAAGGTGGAACTCCGTGTGGATGAAGTCACACATCAGAAAGCGAAACTCTCACGAAAGTATCTTCTGTAGTAATTATGTGAGGCATTCCTTTTTTTACCTTTAACAGGGGCCCCTATGGCTAAAAAAATACATTGCCAGATGCGACGAAAGAGTGTTAAACAAACTCTTCTGAGGCAAAGTTTGAATTCTGTGAGATTAATTCACAGATCAGAAAGACGTTTTCTCAGAAAGCTTCTTTCAAGGGTTGTGAACGGATGAAATTTCCTTTAATCAGCGTAGCCTCAAGGCTATCCAAGGAAGCCCTTCTCAAGCTTCCTCAAAAGACCCATGTTATAGGGACTTGCTCCAACCAAACATAGTGTAAACTCTGTGAGATGAATCAACCATCACCAAGAATTCTAAGAAAGCTTCTTCTCAGTTTTCATCTAGTGATATTTTCGTTGTCACCGTAAGTTCATTGCGGCTAGTGATATACATTGCAGGATTTCCAGAAAAGCTGTAAACAAACTGAATCACTGAAGAAAACGTGTTAACTCTGTGAGTTGTCATTCACCACATGGCAATGCCAGTGTTCTCAGAACGCTTCCTCTTAGTTTTAGTGAGGAATAGTCCTTTCTCACACATTAGCCCTAATCAATGAGTCTCCCAAATATAACTTTGCAGGAATCCCCCGAAACAGTGTTAGGCAAACGTTCCAAGAAGGGAAGGGTGGAACTCTGTGATAGAAGTCACACATCAAAAGGATCTCTCAGAAAGTTCTCTCTGTTATTATGTGTGAGGAATTTCCTTTTCACCATGCCGATGGGCTACCAAATATACATTTCCAGATTCACACGAATGAGTGTGTAGCCAACTGCTTCTTGAAAGTCTAAGTGTTGTCACTAGCTTCCGTGAGATGAATTCAAGAGCAGAAAGAAGAATTCTCAGAAAGCTTCTTTCACGTGTTTGAACGGAAGAAATTTCTTATCAAGCGTTGGCCTCAATGCGATCCAAAGGCGGCTTTCAGACTTCCTCAAAGGACAGTGTTAATGGACGCCGCCGAAACAGATGGTTAACGCTGTCAGATGATTCCCGCACATCACCAAGAAGTCTTCGAAGAAAGCTTCTTTCTCTAGTTTCGTCTGTGGATAGGTCCTTTGTTCACGTAAGGCATCCGCTATGAATACAAATTGGCAGATTTCCAGAAAAACTGTTTACAAACTGAGAACGGAAGAGAAACGTGTAACTCGTGAGTTGCATATCACACATGGCAATGCAGTTCTCAGAAAGCTTCTCTTAGTTATTATGTGAGGTAATTCCTGTTTCACCTAGCCCTCGAATGGAGCTCCCAAATATACCTTTGCAGAAACCAAACACAGTGTACAAAACAGTCGGGGGGGGAGGTGTAAAGAAGGAAGGTGGAACTCTTGTGATGAAGCCAACATCAGAAAGAATCTCTCAGAAGCTTCTCTCTTAAGTTTTATTGAGGAATTATTCTGTTTCTCACCGTGGGCCCCTACTGGGCTCTACGAAATATAGCACTTACAGTTCACGAAAAGAGGTGTTTAGCAAACTGCGTCTTGAGTCAAGTTATTAAGTCTGTGAGATGAATTCACAGATCAGGAAAGACGTTCTCAGAAAGCTCTTCACGTTTTTGAATGGATGAAATTTCCTTCATCAGCTAGCTCAATGCGATCCAAGGAAGTCCGTTCCAGACTTTCCTGAAGAGACAGTGTGAAGGATCTAGCTCCAAGAAACATAAGTGTAACTGAGATGATTCACACATCACCAAGAAGTTTTCTAAAAAGCTCTTTCTAGTTTTCTCATTGTTGATATTTCCTTGTCAACCGTAAGGTTGCATTGCGCTATGAACATAACCTAATGCAGATTTAAGAAAACTGTGTTAACAAAACTGATCACTGAATAGAAACGTTGTAACCTATGCAGTTGCATTCAACACATGCAATGCAGTTCGCAAAAGCTTCTCTTTAGTGTATTATGTGACGGAGTATTCCGTTTTCACCCGAGCTCCCAATTGACTCACAAATATACCTTGGCAGAATCCACGAGAACAGTGTGAGCAAATGTTCGCAAGAAGGGAGGGGGAACTCTGTGTGATGAAGTCACACACTCAGAAAGAAATTCTCAGAAAGCTTCTCTCTGTATATGGAGAGGATATTCTTTTCATCCATGGTACCCTGGTGGGTTACCAAATATCACTTACAAGATATCCACAAAAAAGAGCGAGTTAGCAACTGCTCTCATGAGCAGAGGTTGTAAGTTGTGAGATGAATAACACGATAGAAAAAAGTTTCAGAAGCTTCTATCACTTTTTGAACGGATTGAAATTTCCTTATCAGCGTAGGCCTCAAGCGATCAAGACCGATTCCAGATCTCGGTATCAATGTAATGACTGCTCCACGAAACATAAGTCGTAACTCCTGTGAGGAATTTCAACATCCACACAAGAAGTATAAGCCAGAAGCTTCTTTCTGAGTTTTCATGCTGTGTAATTTCCTTTGGTACCGTAAGGTGCATTCATTGCGCCTGAAGATACCAATTGCAGATTTCCTAGAAAACTGTGTTAAAACTGTATCACTGAAGACAAAGTGTGCACTCTGGGAGCTTGCATTCACACATGTCAATGCAGTTTCTCAGAAAAGCTTCTCTTTAGTTATTATGGTGAGATATATTCCTTTCTTCACCCGCTCTCAATGAGCTCCCAAATATAACTGTTGCAGAATCACCGACAACAGTGTTAGCAAACTGATTTAAGAAGGAAGGGTGTGGAACTCTGTGTGATGAAGTCACACATCAGAATGCAATCTCTCGAAAGTTTCTCTAGTATATTATGTGAGGCATTTCCTTTTTCACATGGGCGCCCTATGGGCTCGACAAAATCACTTTCAGATTCCAGAAAAAGGTGTTAGCAAACGCTTCTTGAAGGCAAGTTGGTACTTTGTGAGAATGAATTCACAGATCAGAAAGAATGTCTCATGAAACTTCTTTCACGTTTTGAACGATGAAAGTGCCTTGATCGCGGAGGCTCAATGCGATCCCAAGGAAGCCCTTGTCTCAGCTTCCGCAAGACAGTGTTAAATGGACTGCTCCACGAAACATAAGTGTAAATCTGTGAGACAATTCACACATCACCAAAATGTTTCTAAGAAAGCTCTTCTACGGTTTCATTTATGATAGTCCTTTTGTCACCGAAGGTTCATTGCCTAACGAATACCAAATTGAGATTTCTAGAAAACTGTGTTAAAAAACGAACACGGAAAGAAAACTTCTACTCCTGTGGATTTGCATTCACACATGGCAATGCATGTTCTCAGAAAGCTTCCCTTAGTTATTCTGTGAGGATAATTCCTTTTTCACCCTAGCCCCCCTCATGAGCTCCGCTAATATAACCTTTGCAGAATCCCGAGAACAGTGTTAGCAAACTGTTCCAAGAAGGGAAGGTGGAACTCGGTGTGGATGAAATCAACACATCTAACATCAATCTCGATCATAAAGTTTCCTGTAGTAGGATTGAAGGAAGGTCCTTTTTACCATGGGTCCCCTATGGGCGATAACCAAATATCACTTCCAGGAGTCCACGAAAATAGGGTTAGCAAACTGCTTTCCTTGAGTATAAGTTTGTTAACACTTGGAGATGAATTCCAGATCGAAAGAGTTTCTTCTTCTCAAAAGTTTCTTTCACGTTTTTGAACGGATAAAGTCCCTTTATCAGCGGAGCCCTCAATGCGATCCATGAAGCCGTTCTCAGCGGTCCTCAAAGACGGTGTTAATAATGGACTGCCTCCATGAAACTAAGCGGATCTTGTGGATGACTTCACGCAAATCACCAAGAGTTTCTAAGAAACCTTCTTTCTACGTGTTCATCTGGGGATAGTTCTTCTCACCGTCAGGTTCATTGCGGTATGAAACAAAAAATTGTAGACTGTTAGAAAACTGTGTTAAAAAACAAAACTGAAGCATCTGAAGAGAAACGGTGTAACTCTGGCGAGTTGCATTCACACAGTGGCAATGCAGTGTCTCAGAAAGCTTCTCTAAGTTACTTTACTATGTGAGGTAATTGTCCGTTTTCATTCACCGCTAGCCTCAATGAGGCTCACAAATATTACCTTTGCAAGAATCCACAAGAACAGTGTTACAAAGTGTTCCCAAGAAGGGGAAGGGTGGGAAACTCGGTGTGATTGAAGTCACACATCAGAAAAGCAATCTCTCGGAAAGTTTCTCTGTAGTTATATGTTGGAGGACATTTCCTTTTTCACT
>NW_022142381.1:0-21775 GCF_007565055.1 Rhinopithecus roxellana
TATTTCATAGCGCAATGAACCTTAATGTGACAAAGGAAATATCCACAGATGAAAACAGAAAGAAGCTTTCTTAGAAACTTCTTAGTGATGTGTGAATTCATCTCACCGAGTTACACTGATGTTTCGTGGAGCAGTCCATTAACTCTGTCTTTGAGGAAGCTGAGAAGGGCTTCCTTGGAACGCATTGAGGCCTACGCTGATAAAGGAAATTTCAATCCGTTCAAAACGTGAAAAAGCTTTCTGAGAAACTTCTTTCTGATCTGTGAATTCATCTCACAGAGTTACAACCTATGACTCAAGAAGCAGTTTGCTAACACTCTTTTCGTGGAATCTGGAAGCTGATATTTGGTAGCCCAAAGGGGCCCATGGTGTAAAAGGAATTTTCCTCACATATTAACTACAGAGAAACTTTCTGAGAGATTGCTTTCTGATGTGTGACTTCATCACACAGAGTTCCACCCTTCCCTTCTTGGAAGAGTTTGCTAACACTGTTTTCGTGGATTCTGCAAAGGTATATTTGCTAGCTCATTGAGGGCTAGCATGATAAATGAATTATCCTCACAGAATAACTAAAGAGAAGCTTTCTGAGAAACTGCATTGCCATGTGTGAATGCAACTCACAGAGTTACACGTTTCTCTTCAGTGATCAGTTTGTTAACACAGTCTGGAAATCTGCAATTTGGTATTTCATAGCGCAATGAACCTTACAGTGACAAAGGAAATATCCACAGATGAAAACTGGAAAGAAGCTTTTTTAGAAACTTCTTGGTGATGTGTGAATTCATCTCACCGAGTTACACTTATATATCGTGGAGCAGTCCATTAACACTGTCTTTGAGGAAGCTGAGAAGGGCTTCCTTGGATCGCATTGAGGTCTATGCTGATGAAGGAAATTTCATCCGTTCTAAACGTGAAAGAGGCTTTCTGAGAAACTTATTTCTGATCTGTGAATTCATCTCACAGACTGACAACCTATGCCTCAAGAAGCAGTTTGCTAACACTCTTTTCATGGAATCTGGAAAGTGATATTTGGTAGCCCATAGGGGCCCATGGTGAAAAAGGAAATGTCCACACATAATAACTACAGAGGAACTTTCGGAGAGATTGCTTTCTGATGTGTGTCTTCAACACACAGAGTTCCACCCTTCCCTTCTTGGAACAGTTTGCTAACACTGTTCTCGTGGATTCTGCAAAGGTATATTGGGAGCTCATTGAGGGCTAGGGTGAAAAACGAATTATCCTCACAGAGTAACTAAAGAGAAGCTTTCTGAGAAACAGCATTGCCATGTGTGAATGGAACTCACAGAGTTACACGTTTCTATTCAGTGATCAGTTTGTTAACACAGTTTTCTGATTAACTGCTATTTGTATTTCATAGTGAAATGAACCTTACGGTGACAAAGGAAATATCCACAGATGAAAACTGGAAAGAAGCTTTCTAAGAAACTTCTTGGTGATGTGTGAATTCATCTCACAAAGTTACACTTATGTTTCGTGGAGCAGTCCATTAACACTGTCTTTGAGGCAGCTGAGAAGGGCTTCCTTGGATCGCATTGAGGCCTACGCTGATAAAGGAAATTTCATCCGTTCAAACGTGAAAGAAGCATTCTCAGAAACTTCTTTCTGATCTGTGAATTCATCTCACAGAGTAACAACCTATGCCTCAAGAAGCAGGTTGCTAACACTCTTTTTGTGGAATCTGGAAAGTGATATTTGGTAGCCCATAGGGTACCATGGTGAAAAAGGAAATGTCCTCACATAATAACTACAGAGAAACTTTCTGAGATATTGCTTTCTGATTTGTGACTTCATCACACAGAGTTCCACCCTTCCCTTCTTGGAAACAGTTTGCTAACACTGTTGTCGTGGATTCTGCAAAGGTATATTTGGGAGCTCATTGAGGGCTAGGGAGAAAAAGGAATTATCCGCACATAATAACAAAAGAGAAGCTTTCTGAGAAACCGCATTGCCATGTGTGAATGCAACTCACAGAGTTACATGTTTCTCTTCAGTGATCAGTTTGTTAACACAGTTTTCTTGGAATATGCAATTTGGTATTTCATAGCGGAATGAACCTGACGGTGACAAAGGAAATATCCACAGATGAAAAGTGGAAAGAAGCTTTCTTGGAAACTTCTTGGTGATGTGTGAATTCATCTCCCAGAGTTACACTTATGTTTCGTGGAGCAGTCCATTAACACTGTCTTTGAGGAAGCTGAGAAGGGCTTCCTTGGATCTCATTGAGGCCTACGCTGATAAAGGAAATTTCATCCGTTCAAAACGTGAAAGAAGCTTTCTGAGAAACTTCTTTCTGATCTGTGAATTCATCTCAGAGAGATACAACCTATGCCTCAAGAAGCAGTTTGCTAACACTCTTTTCGTGGAAGCTGGAAAGTGATATTTGGTAGCCCATAGGAGCCCATGGTGAAAAAGGAAATGTCCTCACATAATAACTACAGAGAAACTTTCTGAGAGATTGCTTTCTGATGTGTGACTTCATCAAACACAGTTCCACCCTTCCTTTCTTGGAACAGTTTGCTAACACTGTTCTCGTGGATTCTGCAAAGTTATATTTGGGAGCTCATTGAGGGCTAGGGTGAAAAAGAAATTATCCTCACAGAATAACTAAAGAGAAGCTTTCCGAGAAACTGCATTGCGAGGTGTGAATGCAACTCACAGAATTACACACGTTTCTCTTCAGTGATCAGTTAGTTAACACAGTTTTCTGGAAATCTGTAATTTGGTATTTCATAGCGCAATGAACCTTACGATGACAAAGGAAATATCCACAGATGAAAAGTAGAAAGAAGCTTTCTTAAAAACTTCTTGGTGATGTGTGAATTCATCTCACAGAGTTACACATATGCTTCGTGGAGCAGTCCATTAACACTGTCTTTGAGGAAGCTGAGAAGGGCTTCCTTGGATCGCATTGAGGCCTACGCTGATAAAGGAAATTTCATCCGTTCAAAACGTGTAAGAAGCTTTCTGAGAAACTTCTTTCTGATCTGTGAATTCATCTCAAAGAGTTACAAACTATGCCTCAAGAAGCAGTTTGCTAACACTCTTTTAGTGGAATCTGTAAAGTGATATTTGGTAGCCCATAGGGGCCCATGGTTAAAAAGGAAATGTCCTCACATAATAACTACAGAGAAACTTTCTGAGAGATTGCTTTCTGATGTGTGACTTCATCACACAGAGTTCCACCCTTCCCTTCTTTGAACAGTTTGCTAACAGTGTTGTCGTGGATTCAGCAAAGGTATATTTGGGAGCACTTTGAGGGCTAAGGTGAAAAAGGAATTATCCAACATAATAATTAAGAGAAGCTTTCCGAGAAACTGCATTGCCATGTGTCAATTAAACTCACAGAGTTACACGTCTGTCTTCAGTGATCAGTTTGTTAACACAGTTTTCTGGAAATCTACAATTTGGTATTTCATAGCGCAATGAACATTACGGGTGACAAAGGAAATATCCACACATGAAAACTAGAAAGAAGATTTCTTAGAAACTTCTTGGTGATGTTTGAATTCATCTCACAGAGTTACCCTTATGTTTCGTGGAGCAGTCCATTCACACTGTCTTTCAGGAAGCTGAGAAGGGTTTCCTTGGATCGCATTGAGGCCTACGCTGACAAAGGAAATTTCATCCGTTCAAAACGTGAGAGAAGCTTTCTGAGTAACTTCTTTCTGATCTGTGAATTCATCTCACAGAGTTACAACCTAAGCCTCAAGAAGCAGTTTGCTAACACTCTTTTCGTGGAATCTGGAAAGTGATATTTGGTAGCCCATAGGGGCCAAGGTTAAAAAGGAAATGTCCTCACATAATAACTACAGAGAAACATTCTGAGAGATTTCTTTCTGATGTGTGACTTCATCACACAGAGTTCCACCCTTCCCTTCTTGGAACAGTTTGCTAACACTGTTGTCGTGGATTCTGCAAAGGTATATTTGGGAGCTCATTGAGGGCTAGGGTGAAAAAGGGATTATTCTCACATAATAACTAAAAAGAAGCTTTCCGAGAAACTGCATTACCATGTGTGAATGCAACTCACAGAGTTACACGTTTCTCTTCAGTGATCATTTTGTTAACACAGTTTTCAGGAAATCTGCAATTTGGTATTACATAGCGCAATGAAACTTACGGTGTAAAAGGAAATATCCACAGAAGAAAACTAGAAAGAAGCTTTCTTAAAAACTTCTTGGTGATGTGTGAATTCATCTCACAGAGTTACACTTATGTATCGTGGAGCAGTCCATTAACACTGTCTTTGAGGAAGCTGAGAAGGGCTTCCTTGGATCGCATTGAGGCCTACGCTGATAAAGGAAATTTCATCCGGTCAAAACGTGAAAGAAGCTTTCTGAGAAACTTCTTTCTGATCTGTGAATTCATCTCACAGAATTACAACCTATGCCTCAAGAAGCAGTTTGCTAACACTCTTCTCGTTGAATGTGGAAAGTGATATTTTTTAGCCCATAGGGGCCCATGGTGAAAAAGGAAATGTCCTCACATAATAACTACAGAGAAACTTTCTGAGAGATTGCTTTCTGATGTGTGACTTCATCACACAGAGTTCCACCCTTCCCTTCTTGGAACAGTTTGCTAACAGTGTTGTCTTGGATTCCGCAAAGGTATATTTGGGAGCTCATTGAGGGCTAGGGTGAAAAAGGAATTATCCTCACATAATAACTCAAGAGAAGCTTTCTGAGAAACTGCATTGCCATGTGTGAATGCAACTCACAGAGTTACACGTTTCTCTTCAGTGATCAGTTTGTTCACACAGTTTTCTGGAAATCTGCAATTTGGTATTTCATAGTGCAATGAACCTTACGGTCACAAAGGAAATATCCAGAGATGAAAACTAGAAAGAAGCTTTGTTAGAAATTTCTTGGTGATGTGTGAATTCATCTCACAGTGTTACACTTATGTTTCGTGAAGCAGTCCATTAACAATGTCTTTGAGGAAGCTGAGAAGGGCTTCCTTGGATCGCATTGAGGCACACGCTGATAAACGAAATTTCATCCGTTCAAAACGTGAAAGAAGCTTTCTGAGAAACTTCTTTCTCATCTGTGAATTCATCTCAGAGAATTACAACTATGCCTAAAGAAGCAGTTTCCTAACACTCTTTTCGTGGAATCTGCAAAGTGATAATTGGTAGCCCATAGGGGCCCATGGTGTAAAAGGAAATGTCCTCACATAATAACTACAGAGAAACTTTCTGAGAGATTGCTTTTTGATGTGTGACTTCATAACACAGAGTTCCTCCCTTCCCTTCTTGGAACAGTTTGCTAACACAGTTCTCGTGGATTCTGCAAAGGTATATATGGGAGCTCATTGAGGGCTAGGGTGAAAAAGGAATTATCCACACAGAATAAGTAAGGAGAAGCTTTCCGAAAAACTGCAATGCCATGAGTGAATGCAACTCACAGAGTTACGCGTTTCTCTTCAGTGATCAGTTTGTTAACACAGTTTTCTGGAAATCTGCAATTTGGTATTTCATAGCGCAATGAACCTCACGGTGACAAAGGAAATATCCAAAGATGAAAACTAGAAAGAAGCTTTCTTAAAAACTTCTTGGTGATGTGTGAATTCATCTCACAGAGTTGCACTTATGTTTCGTGCAGCAGTCCATTGACACTGTCTTTGAGGAAGCTGGGAAGGGCTTCCTTGGATCGCATTGAGGCCTACGCTGATAAAGGAAATTTCATCCTGTCAAAACGTGAAAGAAGCTTTCTGAGAAACTTCTTTCTGATCTGTGAATTCATCTCACAGTGTTACAACCTATGCCTCAAGAAGCAGTTTGCTAACCCTCTTCTCGTTGAATCTGGAAAGTGATATTTGGTAGCCCATAGGGGCCCATGGTGAAAAAGGACATGTCATCACATAATAACTACAGAGAAACTTTCTGAGAGATTGCTTTCTGATGTGTGGCTTCATCACACAGAGTTCCACCTTCCCTTCTTGGAACAGTTGGTAACACTGTTCTAGTGGATTCTGCAAAGGTATATTTGGGAGCTCATTGAGGGCTAGGGTGAAAAAGGAATTATCCTCACGTAATAATTAAGAGAAGCTTTCCGAGAAACCGCTTTGCCATGTGTGAATGCAACTCACAGAGTTACACGTTCCTCTTCAGTAATCAGTATGTTAACACAGTTTTCTGGAAATCTGCAATTTGGTATTTCATAGCGCAACGAACCTTATGGTGACAAAGGAAATATCCACACATGAAAACGAGAAACAAGCTTTCTGAGAAACTTCTTGGTGATGTGTGAATTCATCTCACACAGTTACACTTATGTTTCGTGGAGCAGTCCTTTAACACTGTCTTTGAGGCAGCTGAGAAGGGCTTCCTTGGATCGCACTGAGGCCTACGCTGATAAAGGAAATTTCATCCGTTCAAAACGTGAAAGAAGCTTTCTGAGAAACCTCTTTCTGATCTGTGAATTCATCTCACAGGGTTACAACCTATGCCTCAAGAAGCAGTTTGCTAACACACTTTTCGTGGAATCTGGAAAGTGATATTTGGTAGCCCATAGGGGCCCATGGTGAAAAAGGAAATGTCCTCACATAATAACTACAGAGAAACTTTCTGAGAGATTGCTTTCAGATGTGTGACTTCATCACACAGAGTTCCACCCTTCCCTTCTTTGAACAGTTTGCTAACACTGTTCTCGTGGATTCCGCAATGGTATATTTGGGAGCTCATTGAAGGCTAGGGTGAAAAAGGAATTATCCACACAGAATAAGTAAGGAGAAGCTTTCCGAAAAACTGCAATGCCATGAGTGAATGCAACTCACAGAGTTACGCGTTTCTCTTCAGTGATCAGTTTGTTAACACAGTTTTCTGGAAATCTGCAATTTGGTATTTCATAGCGCAATGAACCTCACGGTGACAAAGGAAATATCCAAAGATGAAAACTAGAAAGAAGCTTTCTTAAAAACTTCTTGGTGATGTGTGAATTCATCTCACAGAGTTGCACTTATGTTTCGTGCAGCAGTCCATTGACCCTGTCTTTGAGGAAGCTGGGAAGGGCTTCCTTGGATCGCATTGAGGCCTACGCTGATAAAGGAAATTTCATCCTGTCAAAACGTGAAAGAAGCTTTCTGAGAAACTTCTTTCTGATCTGTGAATTCATCTCACAGTGTTACAACCTATGCCTCAAGAAGCAGTTTGCTAACCCTCTTCTCGTTGAATCTGGAAAGTGATATTTGGTAGCCCATAGGGGCCCATGGTGAAAAAGGACATGTCATCACATAATAACTACAGAGAAACTTTCTGAGACATTGCTTTCTGATGTGTGGCTTCATCACACAGAGTTCCACCCTTCCCTTCTTGGAACAGTTGGTAACACTGTTCTAGTGGATTCTGCAAAGGTATATTTGGGAGCTCATTGAGGGCTAGGGTGAAAAAGGAATTATCCTCACGTAATAATTAAGAGAAGCTTTCCGAGAAACCGCTTTGCCATGTGTGAATGCAACTCACAGAGTTACACGTTCCTCTTCAGTAATCAGTATGTTAACACAGTTTTCTGGAAATCTGCAATTTGGTATTTCATAGCGCAACGAACCTTATGGTGACAAAGGAAATATCCACACATGAAAACGAGAAACAAGCTTTCTGAGAAACTTCTTGGTGATGTGTGAATTCATCTCACACAGTTACACTTATGTTTCGTGGAGCAGTCCTTTAACACTGTCTTTGAGGCAGCTGAGAAGGGCTTCCTTGGATCGCACTGAGGCCTACGCTGATAAAGGAAATTTCATCCGTTCAAAACGTGAAAGAAGCTTTCTGAGAAACCTCTTTCTGATCTGTGAATTCATCTCACAGGGTTACAACCTATGCCTCAAGAAGCAGTTTGCTAACACACTTTTCGTGGAATCTGGAAAGTGATATTTGGTAGCCCATAGGGGCCCATGGTGAAAAAGGAAATGTCCTCACATAATAACTACAGAGAAACTTTCTGAGAGATTGCTTTCAGATGTGTGACTTCATCACACAGAGTTCCACCCTTCCCTTCTTTGAACAGTTTGCTAACACTGTTCTCGTGGATTCCGCAATGGTATATTTGGGAGCTCATTGAAGGCTAGGGTGAAAAAGGAATTTTCCTCACAGAAAAACTAAAGAGAAGCTTTCCGAGAAACTGCATTGCCATGTGTGAATACAACTCACAGAGTTACACGTTTCTCTTCAGTGATCAGTTTGTTAGCACAGTTTTCTGGAAATCTGCAATTTGCTATTGCATAGCGCAACGAAGCTTACGGTGACACAGGAAATATCGACAGATGAAAACTGGAAAGAAGCTTTCTGAGAAACTTCTTGGTGATGTGTGAATTCATCTCACAGAGTTACACTTATGTTTCGTGGAGCAGTCCATTAACACTGTCTTTGAGGAAGCTGAGAATGGCTTCCTTAGATCGCATTGAGGCCTACGCTGATACAAGAAATTTCTTCCGTTCAAAACGTGAAAGAAGCTTTCTGAGAAACTTCTTTCTGATCAGTGAGTTCATCTCACAGGCTTACAACATAGACCTCAGGAAGCAGTCTGCTAAAACTCTTTATGTGGAAACCTCAAAGTCATATTTGGGACACCATTGGGGCCCATGGTGAAAAAGGAAATGTCCTCATGTAATAACTAGACAGAAGCTTTCTGAGAGATTGCTTTCTGATGTGTGATTTCATCACACAGATTTCCACCCTTCCCTTCTTGTAACAGTTTGCTAACATGGTTATCGTGGATTCTGCAAAGTCATATTTCGGACCTCTTTGAGGGCTATGGTGAAAAGGAAATATCCTCAGATCAAAACTGGAAAAAAGCCTTCTGAGAAACAGCATTGCCATGTGTGAATGTAACTCACAGAGTTACACGTTTCTCTTCAGTGATCAGTTTGTTAACACAGTATTCTGGAAATCTGCAATTGGTTATTTCATTGTGCAATGAAGCTTACGGTGACACAGGAAATATCCTCAGATGAAAACTAGATAGAAGCTTTCTTAGAAACTTCTTGGTGATGTGTGAGTTCATCTCACAGAGTTACACTTACGATTCGTGGAGCAGTCCACTAACACTGTCATTGAGGAAGCTGAGAAGGGCTTCTTTGGATCAGTTTGAGGCCTACGCTGATAGAGGAAATTTCATCAGTTCAATACGTGAAAGAAGCTTTCTGAGAAACTACTTTCTGATCAGTGAGTTCGCCTCACAGACTTACAACATAGACCTCAGGAAGCAGTTGGCTAACACTCTTTTCCTAGATAAGGCAAAGTCATATTTGGGAGCCCTTAGGGGCCCATGGTGAAAACGGAAATATCCTCATATAATAACTAGAGAGAAGCTTTCTGAGAGATTGCTTCTGATGTGTGACTTCATCACACAGAGTTCCATCCTTCCCTTCTTGGAACAGTTTGCTAACACTGTTGTCGCGGCTTTGCAAAGTGACATTTGGGAGCCCATAGTGGCCCATGGTGAAAAAAGAAGTATCCCAATAAGAACTAGAGAGTACATTTCTGAGAGATTGCTTTCTGATATGTGACTTCATCACACAGAGTTCCACCCTTCCCTTCTTGGAACAGTTTGCTAACACTGTTGTCGTGGATTCTGCAAAGTGATATTTGGGAGCCCATAGCGGCTCTGGGTGAAAAAGGAAGTATCCTCACATAAGAACTAGAGACAAGCTTTCTGAATGCAACTCTGTGAATGCAACTCACAGAGTTACACGTTTCTCTTCAGTGATCAGTTTGTTAACACAGTTTTATGGAAATCTGCAATTAGATACTTCATAGCGCAAGGAAGCTTCCGGTGACCAGGGAAATGTCCTCAGATGAAAACTAGAAATAATTTATCTTAGAAACTTCGTGGTGATGTGTGAATTCATCTCACAGAGTTACACTTATGTTTCGTTGAGCAGGCATTAACACTGTCCTTGAGGAACCTGAGAAGGGCTTCATTGGAACGCATTGAGGCCTACGCTGATAAAGGAAATTTCATCAGTTCACAACGTGAAAGAAGCTTTCTGAGAAACTTCTTTCTGATCAGTGAGTTCATCTCACAGACTTAAACGTAGACCTCAGGAAGCAGTTTGCTAACACCCTTTTCGTGGAAACTGCAAAATGATATTTGGGAGCCCATAGTGACCCATGGTGAAAAAGGAAATATCATAACAGAATAACTAGAGAGAAGCTTTCTGAGAGATTGCTGTCTCATGTGCGACTTCATCACACCGAGTTCCAGCCTTCCCTTCTTCTTACAGTTTGCTAACACTGTTGTCGTGGATACTGCAAAATGACATTGGGGAACTCATTGAGGGCTAAGGTGAAGAAGGAAATATCCTCAGATTAATACTGGAAAGAAGAATTCTGAGAAACTGCTTTGGCATGTGTCAATGCAACTCACAGAGTTTCACGTTTCTCTTCAGTGATCAGGTTGTTAACACAGTTTTCTGCAAATCTGCAATTAGATACTTCAAAGCACAATGAATCTTACGGTGACAAAGGAAATTTCCTCAGATGATATCTAGAAAGAAGCTTTCTTAGAAACTTCTTGGTGATGTGTGAAGTCATCTCACAGACTTACACATATGTTTCCTAGACATACACACTGTCTTTGAGGAAGCTGAGCAGGGCATCTTTGGATCGCATGGAGGCCAACGCTGATAAAGGAAATTTCGTCAGTTCAAAACGTGAGAGAAGCTTTCTGAGAAACTTCTTTCGAATCAGTGAGTTCATCTCACATGCTTACAACATAGACCTCAGGAAGCAGTTTGCTAACACTCTTTTCCTGGAAACTGCAAAGTCATATTTGGCAGCCCATAGGGGCCCATGGTGAAAAAGGAAATATCCTCACATAATAACTAGAGAGAAGCTTTCTGAGAGATTGCCTTCTGATGTGTGACTTCATCACACAGAGTTCCACCCTTAACTTCTTGGAACAGTTTGCTAACACTGTTGTCGTGGATTCTGCAAAGTGATATTCCGGAGCTGTTTGAGGGCTATGGTGAAAAAGGAAATATCCTCAGATTCAAACTGGAAAGAAGCCTTCTGAGAAACTGAATTGCCATCTGTGAAAGCAAATCAGAGAGTTACACGTTTCTCTTCAGTGATCAGTTTGTTAACACCGTTTTCTTGAAATGTGAAATTAGATAATTCATAGTGCAATGAAGCTTACGGTGACAAAGGAAATATCCTCAGATGAAAACGAGAAAGAAGCTTTCTTAGCAACTTCTTGGTGATGTTTGAATTCATCTCACAGAGATACACTTACGTATCGTGAAGCAGTCCATTAACACTGTCTTTGAGGGACCTGAGAAGGGCTTCTTTGGATCGCCTTGAGGCCTACGCTGATAAAGGAAATTTCATCAGTTCAAAACGTGATAGAAGCTTAATGAGAAACTTCTTTCTGATCAGTGAATTCATCTCACAGACTTACAACTTAGATGTCAGGAAGCGGTTTGCTAACACTCTTTTCGTGGAAACTGCAAAGACCTATTTGGGAGCCAATATGGGCCCATGGCGAAAAAGGAAATATCCTCACATAATAACTAGAAAGAAGCTTTCTGAGACATTGCTTTCTAATGTGTGACTTCATCACACGGAGTTCCACCCTTCCCTTCTTGGAACAGTTTGCTAACACTGTTGTCATGGATTCGCAAACTGACATTTGGGAGCCCATAGAGGTCCATTCTGTAAAAAGAAGTATCTTCACATAAGAACTAGAGAGAAGCTTTCTGAGAGATTGCTTTCTGTTATGTGACTTCATCACACAGAGTTCCACCTTTCCCTTCTTGGAACAGTTTGCTAACACTGTTGTCGTGGATTCTGCAAATTGATATTTGGGAGCTCATTGACGCCTATGGTGAAAAAGGAAATATCCTCAAATTAAAACTGCAAAGAAGCCTTCTGAGAAACTGCATTGCCATGGGTGAATGCAACTCACAGGGTTACACGTTTCTCCTCAGTGATCAGTGTGTTAACACAGTTTTCTGGAAACTGCAATTAGATAATTAGCGCAATGAAGCTTACGGAGACAAATTAAATATCCTCAGATGAATACTAGAAAGAAGCGTTCTTAGAAACTTCTTGGTGATGTGTGAATTCATCTCACAGAGTTACACTTATGTTTCGTGGAGCAGTCCATTGACACTGTCTTTGAGGAAGCTGAGAAGGGCTTCCTTGGATCGCATTGAGGCCTACGCTGATAAAGGAAATTTCATCAGTTCAAATCGTGAAAGAAGCTTTCTGAGAAACTTCTTTCTGATCACTGAGTTCATCTCACAGACTTACAACATAGATCTCAGGAAGCAGTTTGCTAACACTCTTTTCGTGGAAACTGCAAAGTCATATTTGGGAGCCAATTGGGGCCTATGGTAAAAAAGGAAATATCCTCGCATAATAACTAGAGAGAAGCTTTCTGAGAGATTGATTTCTGATGTGTGACTTCATCACAAAGAGTTCCACCCTTCCCTTCTTGGAACAGTTTGCTAACACTGTTTTCGTGGATTCTGCGAATGTATATTTGGGAGCTCATTGAGGGCTAGGGTGAAAAAGGAATTTTCCTCACATGATAACTAAAGAGAAGCTTTCTGAGAAACTGCATTGCCACGTGTGAATGCAACTCACAGAGTTACACGTTTCTCTTCCGTGATCAGTTTGTTAACACCGTTTTCTGGAAATCTGCAATTAGATACTTCATAGCGCAATGAAGCTTACGGTGAGAAAGCAAATATCTTCAGATGAAAAGTTGAAAGAGGCTTTCGTAGAAACTTCTTGGTGATGTGTGAATTCATCTCACAGAGTTACACTTATGTTTCGTGGAGCAGTCCAAAAACACTGTCTTTGAGGAACCTGAGAAGAGCTTCCTCTGATAGCATTGAGGCCTACGCTGATTAAGCAAGTTTCATCACTTCAAAACGTGAAAGAAATTTTCTGAGAAACTTCTTTCTGATCAGTGAGATCATCTCACAGACTTACAACTTAGACCTCAGGAGCAGTCTGCTAACACTCTTTTCGTGGAAACTGCAAAGTGATATTTGGGAGCCCATAGGGGCCCATGGTGAAAAAGGAAATATCCTCACGTAATAAGTACAGAGAAGCTTTCTGCGAGATTGCTTTCTGATGTGTGACTTCATCACACAGAGTTCCACCCATCCCTTCTTGGAACAGTTTGGTAACACTGTTGTCGTGGATTTTGCAAAGTGATATTTAGGAGCCCATAAGGACCCATGGTGAAAAAAGAAGTATCCTCACATAAGAACTAGGGAGAAGCTTTCTGAGAGATTGCTTTCTGATATGTGACTTCATCACACAGAGTTGCACCCTTACCTTCTTGGAACAGTTTGCTAACACTGTTTTCGTGGATTCTGCAAAGTGATATTTGGAAGCTCATTGAGGACTACTTTGAAAAACGAAATATCCTCAGATTAAAACTGGAAAGAAGCCTTCTGAGAAACTGCATTGCCATGTGTGAATGCAACTCACACAGTTACACATTTCTGTTCAGTGATCAGTTTGTTAACACAGTTTTCTGGAAATCTGCAATTAGATACTTCATAGTGCAGTGAAGCTTACGGTGACAAAGGAAATATCCTCAGATGAAAACTAGAAAGAAGCGTTCTTAGAAACTTCTTGGTGATGTGTGAATATATCTCACAGAGTTACACTTATGTTTCGTGGAGCAGTAGATTAACACTGTCTTTGAGGAAAATGAGAAGGGCTTTTTTGGATCGCATTGAGGCCGACGGTGATAAAGGAAATTTCATCAGTTCAAAACGTGAAGGATGCTTTCTGAGAAACTTCCTTGTGATCAGTGAGTTAATCTCAAACACTTGAAACATAGACCTTGGGAAGCAGTTTGCTAACACTCTTTCTGTGGAAACTGCAAAGTCATATTTCGGAGCCCATAGATGCCCATGGTGATATAGGAAATATCCTCACATAATAACTAGAGAGATCGTTTCTGAGAGATTGCTTTCTGATGTGTGACTTCAGCACACAGAGTTCCACCCTTCAATTCTTGGAATAGTTTTCTAACACTGTTGTCGTGGATCCTGCAACGTGATATTTGGGAGCCCATAGGTTCCCTCGGTGATAAAAGAAGTATCCTCACATAAGAACCTGAGAGAAGCTTTCAGAGAGATAGCTTTCTGATATGTGACTTCATCACACAGAAATCCACCCTACCCTTCTTGGAACAGTTTGCTAACACTGTTGTCGTGGATTCTGCAAAGTGATATTTGGGAGCTCTTTGAGGGCTATGGTGAAAAAGGAAATATCCTCAGATTAAAACTGGAAAGAAGCCTTCTGAGAATCTGCATTGCCATGTGTGAATGCAACTCACAGAGTTACACGTTTCTCGTCAGTGATCAGTTTGTTAACACAGTGTTCTGGAAATCTGCAATTTGATACTGCTTATTGCAATTAAACGTACGGTGACAAAGGAAATATCCTCAGATGAAAACTAGAAAGAAGCTTTCTTAGAAACTTCTTGGTGATGCGTGAATTCATCTCACAGAGTTACACTTATGTTTTTGGAACAGTCCATTAACACTGTCTTTGACGAAGCTGAGAAGGGCTTCTTTGGATCGCATTGAGGCCTACGCTGATAAAGGAAATTTCATCACTTCAAAACGTGAAAGAAGCTTTCTGAGAAACTTCTTTCTGATCAGTGAGTTCATCTCACTGACTTAAAACATAGAACTCAGGAAGAAGTTTGCTAACACCCTTTTCGTGGAAACTGCAAAGTCATATTTGGGAGCCAATAGGGGCCCATGGTGAGAAAGGAAATATCCTCACATAATAACTAGAGAGAAGCTCTCTGAGAGATTGCTTTCTGATGTGTGACTTCATCACACAGAGTTCCACACTTCCCTTCTTGGAACAGTTTGCTAACACTGTTGTCGTGGATTTTGCAAACTGACATTTGGTATCCCATAGGGGCCTATGGTGAAAAAAGAAGTATCTACACATAAGAACTAGATAGAAGCTTTCTGAGAGTTTGCTTTCTGATATGTGACTTCATCACACAGAGTTCCACCTTTCCCTTCTTGGGACAGTTTGCTAACACTGTTGTCGTGGATTCTGCAAAGTGATATTTGGGAGCTCATTGAGGGCTATGGTGAAAAAGGAAATATGCCCAGATTAAAATTGGAAAGAAGGCTTCTGAGAAACTGCATGTCCAAGTGTGAATGCATCTCACAGACTTGCACGTTTCATTTCAATGATCAGTTTGTTAACACAGGTTTCTGGAAATCTGCAATTAGATACTTCATAGTGCAGTGAAGCTTACGGTGACAAAGGAATTATCCTCAGATGAAAAGTAGAAAGAAGCTTTCCTAGAAACTTCTTGGTGATATGTGCATTCATCTCACAGAGATACACTTATGTTTCGTGGAGCAGTCCAATAACACTGTCTTTCAGGAATCTGAGAAGGGCTTCTTTGGATCGCATTGAGGCCTGCGCTGATAAAGGAAATTTCTTCAGTTCAAAACGTGAAAGAAACATTCTGAGAAACTACTTTCTGATCAGTGAGTTCATCTCACAGACTTACAACATAGACCTCAGGAAGCAGTTTGCTAACACTCTTTTCGTGGAAACTGCAAAGTCCTATTTGGGAGCCCATAGGGGCCCATGGTGAAAAAGGAAATATCCTCACATAATAACTAGAGAGAAACTTTCTGAGTGATTTCTTTCTTATGTGTGACTTCATCACAGAGAGTTCCACCCTTCCCTTCTTGGAACAGATTGCTAACTCTGTTGTCTTGGATTTTGCAAAGGTACATTTCGGAGCCCTTAGGGGCCCATGGTGAAAAAGGAAGCATCCTCACATGAGAACTAGAGAGAAGCTTTCTGAGAGATTGCTTCTTGATATGTGACTTCATCACACAGAGTTCCACACTTCCCTTCTTGGAACAGTTTGCTGACACTGTTGTCGTGGATTCTGCAAAGTTATATTTCGGAGCTCATTGAGGGCTATTGTAAAAAAGGAAATATGCTTTGATTAAAACTGGATAGATTCCTTCTGAGAAACTGCATTGCCATATGTGAATGCAACTCACAGAGTTACACATTTCCCTTCACTGATCAGTTCGTTAACACAGTTTTCTGGAAATCTGCAATTAGATACTTCATAGAGCATTGGAGTTTTCGGTCAAAAAGGAAATTTCCTCAGATGAAAAATAGAAAGAAACTTTCTTAGAAATTTCTTGGTGACGTGTGACTTCCTCTCTGAGTTACCCTTATGTTTCGTGGAGCAGTCCATTAACACTGTCTTTGAGGAAACTGAGAAGGGCTTCTTTGGATCGCATTGAGGCCTACGCTGATAAAGGAAATTTCATCAGTTAGAAACGTGAAAGAAACTTTCTGAGAAACTTCTATCTGATCCGTGAGTTCATCTGACAGACTTACAACATAGACCTCAGGAAGCAGTTTGCTAACACTCTTTTCGTGGAAACTGCAAAGTCATATTTGGAAGCTCATAGGGGTCCATGGTGAAAAAGGAAATATCCTCACATGAAAACTAGAGAGAAGCTTTCTGAGAGATTGCTTTCTGATGTGTGACTTCATCACACAGAGTTCCATGTTTTCCTTCTTGGAAGAGTTTGTTAACACTGTTGTCGTGTATTCTGCTAAGTGATATTTGGGATCCCGTAGTGGCCCATGGTGAAAATAGCAGTATCCTCACATAAGAACTAGATAGAAGCTTTCTGAGAGATTGCTTTCTGATTTGTGACTTCATCACACAGAGTTCAACCCTTCCCTTCTTGGAAGAGTTTGCTAACACTGTTGTCGTGGACTCTGCAAAGTTACATTTTGGAGCCCATAGGTTCCCATGGTGAAAAACGAAGTATCCTAACATAAAAACTAAAGAGAAACTTTCTGAGAAATTACTTTCTGATATGTGACTTCATCACACAGAGTTCCACCCTTCCCTTCGTGGCACAGTTTGCTAAAACCGTTGTCGTGGATTCTGCAAAGTGATATTTGGGAGCTCTTTGAGGGCTATGGTGAAAAAGGAAATATCCTCAAATTAAAAATGGAAAGAAGCCTTCTGCGAATCTGCATTTCTATGTATGAATGCAACTCACAGAGTTACACGTTTCTCTTCAGTGATCAGTTTGTTAACACAGTTATCTGGAAATTTGTAATTAGATACTTCATAGCGTAATGAAGCTTACGGTGACAAAGGAAATATCCTCAGGTGAAAACTAAAAAAGAAGCATTCTTGGAAACTTCTTGGTGATGCGTGAATTCTTCTTACATAATTACACTTATGTTTCGTGGAGCAGTCCATTAACACTGTCTTTGAGGAAGCTCAGAAGTGCTTCTTTGGATCGCACTGAAGCCTACACTGATAAAGGCAATTTCATCAGTTCAAAAGGTGATAGAAGCTTTCTGAGAAACTTCTTTCTGTTCAGTGAGTTCATCTCTCAGACTTTCAACTTAGACCTCAGGAAGCAGTTTGCTAACACTCTTTTCTTGGAAACTGCAAAGTGATATTTGGGAGCCTATAGGGGCCCTTGCTGTAAAAGGAAATATCCTCATATGAAAACTAGAAAGAAGCTCTATGAGAACCTTCTTGGTGATGTGTGAATTCATCTCACAGAGTTACACTTATGTTTCGTGGAGCAGTCCATTAACACTGTCTATAAGGAAGCTGAGAAGGGATTCTTTGGATCGCATTGAGGCCAACGCTGATAAAGGAAACTTCATGGGTTCAAAACGTGAAAGAAGCTTTCTGAGAATCGTCTTTCTGATCAGTGAGTTCATCTCACAAACTTACAACATAGACCTCAGGAAGTAGTTTGCTAACACTCTTTTCGTGGAAAATGCAAAGTCATATTTGGGAGCCCATGGGGCCCCATGGTGAAAAAGGAAATATCCTCACATAATAACTAGAGAGAAGCTTTCGGAGAGATTGCTTTCTGATGTGTGACTTCATCACACAGATTTCCACCCTTCCCTTCTTGGAACAGTTTGCTAACACTGTTGTCCTGGATTCTGTAAAGTGATATTTGGGCGCCATTGGGGGCCCATGGTGAAAAAAGAAGTATCCTCACATAAGAACTAGAGAGAAGTTTTCTGAGAGATTGCATTCTGATATGTGACTTCATCACACAGAGTTCCACCCTTCCCTTCTTGGAACAGTTTGCTAACACTGTTGTCGTGGATTCTGAAAAGTGATATTTGGGAGCACCTAGGGGCCCATGGTGAAAAAAGAAATATCCTAACATAAGAACTGGAGAGAAACTTTCTGAGAGATTGCTTTCTGATATGTGACTTCATCACACAGAGTTCCACCCTTCCCTTCTTGGAACAGTTTGTTAACACTGCTGTCGTGGATTCTGCAAAGGTATATTTGGGAGCTCATTGAGGGTTATGGTGAAAAAGGAAATATCCTCAGATAAAAACTGGAAAGAAGGCTTCTGAGAAACTGCCTTGCCATGAGTGAATGAAACTCACAGAGTTACATGTTTCTCTTCAGTGATCAGTTTGTTAACACAGTTTTCTGGAAATCTGCAATTAGATACTTCATAGCGCAATGAAGCTGACGGTGACAAAGGAAATATCCTCAGATGAAAACTAGAAAGAAGCTTTCTTAGAAACTTCTTTGTGATGTGTGAATTCATCTCACAGAGTTACACTTATGTTTCGTGGAGCATTCCATTAATACTGTCCTTGAGGAACCTGAGAAGGGCTTCTATGGATCACATTGGGGCCTTCGCTGAAAAAGGAAATTTCATCCGTTCAAAACATGAAAGAATCTTTCTGAGAAACTTCTTTCTGATCTGTGAATTCATCTCACAGAGTTACAACCTATGCCTCAAGAAGCAGTTTGCTAACACTCTTTTAGTGGAATCTGCAAAGGGATATTTGGGAGCCTATTGGGGCCCATGGTGAAAAAGGAAATATCCTCAGATAATTACTAGAGAGAAGCTTTCTGAGAGATTGCTTTCTGATGTGTGACTTCATCTCACAGAGTTACGCCAGTGTTTTTTGGAACCGTTTCTTAGGACTGTTTCCGTGGATTCCGAGAAGTGATATTTCAGATGGCTTTGAAGAATAGAAGGAGAAAAGAAATATCCTCCAAGAAAAAGCGGAATCAAGCTTTCTGAGAAACTGCTTTGTGATATGTGAATTCATTTCACAGTGTTATATCACCCTTTCTCGGGGGAGTTTCCTAGCACTCATTTTGAGGAATCTCAGATGTGATGTCTTGGATATCGTGGAACCGCATGGTGAATAAGGAACTATCCTCGGAGAAACCTGCAGAGAAGCATTCTCAGAAACTTCTTTGTTGTGAGTGAATTCAGCCCACAGATGTCCATGATTGTTTTCACTGAGAAGCTTGCTAGCAGAGTTTTCGCAGAATCTGCAATAGGACACACGGTGGCGCGCCGAGACCACAAATAACCTCGTCTTACTAAAGAAAGAAGCTTTCTGAGAAACCGCTTTGTGATGTGTGATTTCAACTCAGTAAGTTACAGCTGTATTTCGTGGGGCCGTGGCCTAGCCCTATTTGTGTGGAATCTGAGAACAGATATTCCGGAACCCTTTGAATACAAGGGGGCCCATGGAAATATCTTCCAATAAAAATGAGAAAGAAGCTTTCTGAGAAACTTCTTTGTGATCTGTGAATTCTTCTCACAGAGTTACAACTTGGGCCTCATGAAGCAGTTTGCTACCTCACTTTTCGTGGAATCTGCAAAGGGATATTTGGGAGTCCATTGGGGCCCATTGTGAAAAAGGAAATATCCTCGGATAATAACTAGAGAAAGCTTTCTGAGAGATTGCTTTCTGATGTGTGACTTCAGCACACAGAGTTCCAACCTTCCCTTCTTGGAACAGTTTGCTAACACTGTTGTCATTGATACTGCAAAGTGATATTTGGGAGCTCATTGAGGGCTATGGTGAACAAGGGAATATCTTCAGAAAAACATTGGAAAGAAGCCTTCTGGGAAAGTGCACTTCGATGTATGAATGCAACTCACAGAGTTACACGTTTCTCTTCAGTGATCAGTTTGCTAACATAGTTTTCTGGAAATCTGCCTCGGGATATTTCTTAGTGCAAAGAAGCTAACGGTGTCAAAGGAAATATCCTCAGATGAAAACTAGAAAGAAGCCCTCTTAGAAACTTCTTGGTGATGTGTGAATTCATCTCACAGAGTTACACTTATGCTTCTGGAGCAGTCCATTAGCACTGTCTTTGGGGAACCTGAGAAGGGCTTCCTTGAATCGCATTGAGGCCTACGCTGATAAAGGAAATTTCACCAGTTCAAAACGTGAAAGAAGCTTTCTAAGAAACTTCTTTCTGATCTGTGAGTTCATCTCACAGACTTATAACTTAGACTTCAGGAAGCAGTCTAAGTTCCGAGACCACAAAAAACCTCGTATTACTAAAGAAAGAAGCTTTCTGAGAAACCGCTTTGTGATGTGTGAATTCAACTCACTAAGTTACAGCTGTAAGAAACTTCTAAGAAACCTCTAAGAAACTTTCTAAGAAACTTCTTTCTGATCTGTGAGTTCATCTCACAGACTTATAACTTAGACTTCAGGAAGCAGTCTAAGCTCCGAGACCACAAAAAAAACTCGTCTTACTACAGAAAGAAGCTTTCTGAGAAACCGCTTTGTGATGTGTGAATTCAACTCACTAAGTTACAGCTGTATTTCGTGGGGCCGTGGCCTAGCCCTACTAGTGTGGAATCTGAGAACAGATATTCCGGAACCCTTTGAAAACAATGGGGCCAATGGAAATATCTTCCAATAAAAATGAGAAAGAAGCTTTCTGAGAAACTTCCTTGTGATCTGTGAATTCTTCTCACAGAGTTACAACTTAGGCCTCATGAAGCAGTTTGCTACCTCACTTTTCGTGGAATCTGCAAAGGGATATTTGGGAGTCCATTGGGTCCCATTGTGAAAAAGGAAATATCATCAGATAATAACTAGAGAAAAGCTTTCTGAGAGATTACTTTCTGATGTGTGACTTCAGCACACAGAGTTTCACCCTTCCCTTCTTGGAACAGTTGGTAACACTGTTGTCGTGGATTCAGCAAAGGTATATTTGGGAGCACTTTGAGGGCTAGGGTGAAAAAGGAATTATCATCACAGAATAACTGAAGAGGAGCTTTCCGAGAATCTGCATTGCCATGTGTGAATGCAACTCACAGAGTTACAGGTTTCTCGTCAGTGATCAGTTTGTTAACACAGTTTTCTGGAAATCTGCAATTTGGTATTTCATAGGGTAATGAACCTTACGGAGAGAAAGGAAATATCCACAGATGAAACTGGAAAGAAGCTTTCTTAGAAACTTCTTGGTGATGTGTGAATTCATCTCACAGAGTTACACATATGTTTCTTGGAGTAGTCCATTAACACTGTATTTGAGGAAGCTGAAAAGGGCTTCCTTGGATCGCATTGAGGCCTACGCTGATAACGGAAATTTCATCCGTTCAAAACGGAAAGAAGCTTTCTGAGAAACTTCTTTCTGATCTGTGAATTCATCTCACAGAGAAACAACCTATGCCTCAAGAAGCAGTTTGCTAACACTCTTTTCGTGGAATCTGGAAAGTGATATTTGGTGGCCCATAGGGGCCCATGGTGAAAAAGGAAATGTCCTCACATAATAACTACAGAGAAACATTCTGAGAGATTGCTTTCTGATGTGTGACTTCATCACACAGAGTTCCACCCTTCCCTTCTTTGAACAGTTTGCTAACACTGTTCTCGTGGATGCTGCAAAGGTATATTTGGGAGCTCATTGAGGGCTAGGGTGAAAATGGAAATATCCTCACA